>NC_134411.1:89681075-89738899 GCF_038048845.1 Mixophyes fleayi | reverse complement strand
TACCACTAATTCCCGCAGCGCTGTACAGAGAACTCACATCAGTCCCTGCCCCAGTGGAGCTTACAGTCTAAATTCCCTAACACACACACACACACACACACACAGACTAGGGTCAATTTTGATAGCAGCCAATTAACCTGCCAGTATGTTTTTGGAGTGTGGGAGGAAACCCACGCAAACACGGGGAGAACATCCAAACTCCACACAGATAAGGCCATGGTCGGGATTCAAACTCATGACCCCAGTGCTGCGAGGCAGAAGTGCTAACCACTAGGCCACTGTGCTGCAATTCTCCCGCAACCTGGCCGTAGGGAGCCTAAATGGCGCGATTAGCTGTGAATCGCTGCATTTTGGCCCTGCCCCCGTGTCAAAATATCAGTTTTGTCACTGGGGTAGGTCCAAACTTGTCGATTTTACGTTGTCCCGTCCCCTTCTGCCCTCCCACCACCCCCACTCCGGGATCTCCCTGAGGGCAACAATAGAAAGTTGGCAACTATGATTTTACTTACCAAAGGAGCAATTACGGTGCTAATCACTTATTTTGAAAACAATATCTTATGACAAGTACTTACATGACAGAGATAATGACAAGGAAGCGGTTTTGCATTTTTTGTGATAACTGAACCACTGAATGACATTCTACAACGGTCTATGATTTAAGATGGTCACATGATCAGTAAACTCACCCAATAAAACCACTTGTGCCCCCAAAATGAGTGCTGTGCGTGAAAACCCCCCCAAAAGAGATTGGAAACGGTCAGATCACTCGCAGACATGCATGGAGATCCGCTTGGCAGATTACCACTATCTGCCCATGTTTGTAGTCACTTGTTCCCCTCAAGGCATGTTGTGTGTGGACAACAGAAACACAAAGTAATTGGCACAAAACATTGTGCGGTGCCAAGTTGTACACAGATCTAATTAGGGGGCAGAGGACTAAATTAAAGGACCAGCAAACACAATTTCTCTCTTCTACTTAAGTACAAACATCCAAGCTCATCTGTGCTATATGGCAGGCAAGAGGATGATTGTGAAACACCATCATCATCCTCACCATTTATTTATATAGCGCCACAGATTCCGCAGCGCTGTACAGAGAACTCACTCACATCATATGTATAAGAGGGCTATCAGTAACATTTTAAAGAGGTTGCCACACTTTCAGACAAAGCTTCCCTCGTTTTTACATTCCTCAACCCCCCCCGCTTAAGATTGTAGTGATTGTTAACAAAACCATGCCCTAAAATGGGGGCAGTGTTTGTCCAAAAAGTGTTTAACCCTTTAATTATTTTTCTTTTGCCAAAAAAAGAAATGGATCACTTATAAAGAGAAATATATATATATTTTGGGAGAGAGTTGAACAATAACTGCTATTCCTACATTGCAGCTTTAATCTTTCCAAACTAACATAGATAAACTTCACTTTGATTCCTTTGTGAAAGTTACGGAGCTATAACTGCAATTTGCAGCCGCATCAATAATAAATTTATAGTCTACCGCTTGCTTGCACACAGCATAGGCAGAGAGTCTGTGGCCTAACCCTAAATGTATAAGGATGTAGCCTAGTGTTTCATTAAATACCAGTGACAGCACTGATGCACAAAGCGGAGGTGATATGTACCCTCTTCTCCTGGATGGGATTATAAAATAAATCACAATCCAGCAGCATTACACCATACCAGGCACTCTCACGGGGATCATGATTATATCATTAATTAAATCCCCCGTCACAAATGAGATCATCTAGTCTACGAGGATACAAGTTTGTTGCTTTCTTCCTCTTACATTTTTGTTTTTACCAAATTTGGTTATATGAACATCAACATCTCTCTTTCCACTGGGACCTTTCTTTATTTTCAACAAGCCATCAAACCTATCACTAAAAATCCGCCTCCGGACCCCTCATCCCTCTCCCGTAATCACCCAGTCTCACTACTCCATCTAAACAACTTGAAAATGTTCAGAGTTCTTAACCTATCTTTCCTCTAAATTCTCTGTTAGACCCTTTATAATCTAATTCCCTTTGTACTAAGAAACAGCCAATGATCTACTCACTGCTAAATCAAAAGGTCATTACTCCATACTTGAAGGTGATGCACTATCTCGGTTTTACTCCTATATCTCCGAATTAGAGTCTCACATTCCAGCAGTCCCACCTTGTCCTCTCTCGGTCAGTATACCATAAGGCTCTGTTCTTGGACCACAAATCTTCTGCCTAATTTCTTATCTCTACTGGGTCATGTTCCTGACACCACTGCAGCATCCTCCTCTTTCGGAACTTGCCATTTTCCCTCATAAATCTGTTCCATTGCCCGACAACAATCCCTGAATATGTCTCCAGTTCCCCAGCCAGCTACTTAGTTGTAATTTTTAACTCTGCTGTCATTAATTTTCACACTTTAAGAACTGTCTGCCGTCTTCAGTTTATAACATCTCTTGCATCCGTCCCTTTCTCACCTACGATACAACTATTGGTGCATGCTCTAAGCATAACCCGCCTAGATTATTGCAACACTCTCCTCTCTGGTCTACCTCTGAACACACGGCTTCAATCCAATTTGTTGTTTATTCTGTAGTTTGATTACAAAGCCATCAGCAATTAAACACCAACTAAATCTCTTTCTCAGATTATGTCATACTTGCCGACTTTCTGAAGATGGCGTCCGGGAGCCGCCTGGGGAGGTGGGCATTTTGGGGGCGGGGCTATGCAAATTGTGCCATTCTGGACCCACCCCCGTGACGTAATGATGCAAAAGTAATGCCGCGATTGCCTGAGAATTGCAGCATTTTGGCTCTAATTCTGCCTACTTCCTAGTGAAGTGGGCAGTTGTGGGAGGATTCCATACTCTCCTGGGATTCCGGAAGACCTACCCGGAATCAGGGAGTCTCCCGGACATTCCGGGAGAGTTAGCAAGTATGGATTATGCCCCCAAAATGTCTTCTCTACACAGACTCATTCTCTCTTCCTCTCTAATCATCTCTTCTCACCTCACACATTCCACATCTCTCTTATGCTGCACCAACTCCATGGATCTCTCTTCTCTATGATACCAGACACTCAGAGTCTCCAAGCTTTAAACACTCCCTCAATACTCATCTCTTCGCTGGGGCGGATCTAGAATTTTTTTCTACCCCGGGCGATATAGGGGGGCGATTTAGGCCCCGCCCCCTTTCTAACTTCTAAGGCTGCCGGCGGCTGCACAGTATGTGCAGGTCCGTTCGGCAGTGACCTGTGCAAATCAGCACCCAATATGTAAACTACATTAAAGGAACAAGACAGTGACATCAGGGGAGAAGGCAAAGCAGCGAAACTAATGGGAAATTGATGATGTAACCCCATTATGTCATTATCTGTCATTATGTAACTGTATTAAACAGTTCTCCTTTAGTAGCTATAGGTTACAGCACTTCCCTTCCCCTTGTAACACATAAAATGTGTGTTTGTGCTGGAGCCTATTGGGGCGCATTCAGTAACATTGCATTCTATGGCACAGTTTGCTCTAAGCCAGTGTTTACTAACCTGTGACACTCCAGATGTTGTGAAACTACAAGTCCCAGCATGCTTTGCCAATATATATCAGCTTATTGCTGGAAGGGTATGCTGGGACTTGTAGTTTCACAACACCTGGAGTGTCACAGGTTAGCCAACACTGCTCTAAACCATAGACAATGAAAGCAACTGTTTTGCTGGTTGCTGTGGACCAATGTCAGTAAAAGAACCCAAATATGTTTTGATATATTCCCCCCCCCCCCCCTCTACAAGGCTGGGCATAGACCAACATCTATCATATATGTGCAGGACACATACTTGCACAACTGAACAGTGCACACGCTCACTCCAAACACACACACACACCCAGCGCCTAGAGACCCAGCCGCTCCCTCAGTCCAGATGCTGAACATTCAGATGTTTCAAGCTGGGGAAACTTAAAGTGTCTTTACCTCTGAGCAGAAACCCATTAACTAGTACAGCAACACTGTCTTAGTGGTACCAATACAGAATGTTTTCTCTTATGGTTTCAAATTAGCACTGAACAAACTTGAACCGATAAACTGCTTTGTGGATGTCTCACAAATAAACTAGTCTATAATATCCTGGATCATTATCCGACTCTGATGCCTTCATTTTATATTTAACATGGGGACTGACTTTAGAACAGATAATGAAGAGGGCAAAATTATCCAATTTATTTATTTTATATTCATCACACTAAATGGCTTTCTCCACTGTCACAAAGTCACAGGAGCCCTTTAAACCAGTGGCGTGACAACCCTATATCTTTTTAAGACGAGCTATGGAAAATAGTGAAATTGCACCACTTGTCTAAGAAGAGGCCCCTTTCCAAAATGGAAAAAAAAATGAAAAAAATCCAACATCTATTGCTCATAACTTTCTTATTCTACTATATAAAGCCCTATTGTGTGTCATAGTTTTCCCTAAAAGTAACATTGTAATTTCCCTTACATTGTAAAGCTCCCAGATTACCAGAATTAGTGCGATGATTATTATTATTATTTTTAACACCACCACAATTAGACCAAGAGCAGGCAGCCTTTTTAGAAAGCCACAATTTTCCCATCAGGAAACCACAGTATTCTAGAGCAATGATACGTTCAATCAGCACAACATTAATATGAAGAGGGAATTTTGTTATTCTGTCAAAGCTTTGTATAGGACATTTTGACAGCACAATATCTATAGTACAAGGGGGAACAGTGTTCTCTATTCACATTTTCGTTATGCTTAATGAATGTATAGCAGTATGCTAAACACCTATCTGACCTTGCCAAATACATCATATAATTATTTTAAGTTATTTGGCACAACTATCCTCTTCTGTTGTAAACTAAATACCAATGGAATCCCTAACTGTACCCCACACACCCATCGTTTACTGCTGAGTAACAGAGCAGATTATTAGGGAATGTTATATGTACAGTGCTAATTAATATCATATAAAAAGTGCAAGTAGATAAAAGAATTAGAATAGCAATTAATTATTCTTTCAATTAAACACACTCGCACATAGGACAATATAACGCGTCTATATCCCAAGGGAAGATAAAAGTTAACTAGGAAGTTTACACTTTTTTAAATCACACTGTAGAGCTGTCACTACAATGAACCAGATTATCCCCTGGATAACCTGACAGCCTCCATCAGTGGGGGGAGGTGTTTGATATTAATGCTGAGATAAACCCTGATTAGTCTTCTCACCAGCAGACTCAGCAAATCCCTGCGCCGTGTCAGGGCAGGGGTTAATGTAGTTGCAGAAAGCTCAGTTTCTTGGCAGATCTGCAGAACTGAGCAAACATCTGTGTTAGACAAAAAAAAAAAAAAAAATTAAAATGGGAAAGAATTATTTTAGGCAGCACAGACCCAGCTCGCAGACCTAACCTGTCACTGCTGCACTAATTGAGGTATAGGAGCCAACTTTTGTTTAAAATCATTAGGGGTGTTCACATCAATCCCAACCCCCCCCCCGCCCTGAAAAATGCCATGCGTGGGCATGGTTAGTGACTGTGGCTCAAATATTGTCAGAGCTGAACTGATTGATTTAGAAAAATGACAGGATAATTTAGGGAACAAGAGCAGGGTATGGACTTTAATAAAAGCATTGCACACACTACAGGAAACTTTTCTGAAATTTTAAGAGTGTTAAATGATGGGTGGTGTCACTGTCCTGACTGCATTCACCAGGTGACTTAGAAAGTTACAGATGACAGTTAGGGAAAGCTGCAGGGCATATGGGCATTAGATTAAACTGCAGGAGGGCATCCTGAGATGTTAACTCCATCCTTGGGTGTTGTCACTGACCTCATCGCCCTATCAGGGGAGTCCTGTGATATTACCCCCATCATTGGTACCCATGTGCCACCCTGTGTCGCTGATCTCATCGCCCTATCAGGGGAGTCTCCTGTGATATTACCCCCATCACTGGTACCCATGTGCCACCCTGCAGGCTCCTACCTTCTAAAGTCACCTCCTTGCCAGCCTTCTTCAGCACCTGCACCGCCTGGTCGTGGGTGGCAGTCCGCAGGTCTGACCCATTGACGGAGAGGATGGCATCCCCGACCCTTAGGGCTCGGCTCTGGTCCGCTGCCAGCCCCGGGAAGATCTTGGAGATGAGGATGGGCATACGGTTCTCCTGGCCGCCCTTGATGCTGATGCCCAGTCCCCCGGACTCCTGCTTCACCACCCGCACCCTCCTCACCGGCTCAGCGCCCATCTCCGGGCTGTCCAGGGGGCAGCGAGCTCCCGGGCTGCCCAGACCTGACTCTGAGCCGCAGTCTGACCCTGCCCGGGGGGAGTCAGAGCGGCCGGGGGTAGGGGGTCCCCTGCGGGGGCTGCCCGGGGCCAACTCGGTGCCATTGCTCAGACCGTTGGGGGTCGCACCGGGCTCCTGCTCCGAGGTCAGGGTCAGGCTCTCCCCGGACAGCTCAGCCTGGACTCGCACCCAGTGGTCCTGCAGGAGCAGGTCCAGGAGCCCGGACTTGGAGGCTCTGGTCCAGACAGCCATGGTGAGAGCTGCCTGCACCGGGAGAGACTTCCTGCCAGTGGCTGCACCCCTCCCCCGGCCACATACACACGTGGCACAGCGCCACCTAGCGGCCGTGTGAGTGACAGCTGTGAGAAGAGTGCCAGGCACAAGGCAGACATCTGCCAGTGATGGGCTCTGCCAACAATTATTATACTATTATTATGGCAGCCTAGGAATTGGTATCTGTGAGGAGAGTGATAGGTGCGAGTCAAATATCTGGCATTGATCTTTACCCACTGGCTCAGTTTTAGCAATCAGTGGTTCTTCAGCTCTTGTAGAACTACAAGTCCATAGGCAAAGCGGGAGGGGGGGGGGGGCTTCCTAGTGCCTGGAAACCCCCCTCCAAGCTTGGGGCACTGTATAATTGAGGTGTCTGGACCCTGCTCTCGCTTCACACAGCTCTGCTTGAAAAGGGAGAGCTGCGTGCACCTAACAGTGGTATACGCAGCATTGCCCATGTATATTATGGGGATAGGAAGAGTTGGAGAGCAGCCAAGCACTGTCTAATATTATAGCCACGCCCCCATGCATGTTGGTCACACCCATTGGCGGTGTGGTGTGGAAACCCCCCTCTAACAATCCTGCGTTTGCCCCTGAAGTCATTACATACCCTGCCAGCTAGAGACCTCCTAGTAACAGCCATGGAAGATGCAAGAACACTGGACTAGGAATAGCTATTTGTTACTCTCTAGCTGTTGTAGAACTACAAATCCACAGGTCACCTAATAAGGCAGCCTGGAAACTATAGCTGTAAGTAGGTTGATAGGCACAAGGCAAAGATCTGGTAATGACAGACACTCCCCCCAGTTATTATATCACCTGTCTCCCCTCTCTTCCAAAGTCCTTTAAATGTGCCCTCTGGAATGCACGCTCTGTTTGTAACAAACTTACCTCTATTCATGATCTCTTCCTCTCAAAAAAACTCAATCTTCTGGCAATAACAGAAACATGGCTCATGCAATCAGACACTGCCTCACCTGCAGCCCTTTCACATGGTGGCCTCCATCTCACCCACACCTCCAGACCTGAAGGCAGACAAGGAGGTGGGGTTGGACTACTTCTCTCCCCACAGTGCACGTTTACAGCTCTACCAAACGTCCCATCACTCACGTTCACATCTTTTGAAGTACATGCTATTCGCATCTTTAATCCACTCTCTCTACGTGTTGCGGTGATCTATCGTCCCCCTGGAGCACACCAACAATTTATTGAGGATTTCTCTGCATGGCTCCCTCACTTCTTATCTTCAGACATCCCCACCATCATCATGGGTGATTTCAACATCCCCATTGATAACCCACCTTCCAAAGCTGCTTCCAAACTACTCTCTCTAACCTCCTCACTTGACCTCTCCCAGTGGATTGAATCATCTACTCCTCAGGATGGCCACTGCCTTGATCTTGTTTTCTCTAGACTATGCAGTTTCTAATTTTCTTAACACACCCTTCCCCCTCTCAGATCATCACCTTATCAGCTACTCACTCACCCCCACTGCTCTAACCTCTCTTCTGTCTAACTCTACCAAGCCTCCTCATACCCGCAGAAAACTGAATTCTATTAATCTTCAACAATTTTCCACCTCTCTCCAACACCTTCTCTCCCCTATCTCTACATTCTCCTTCCCTGAGATAGCAGTACCCCATTTTCACCAAACCTTAGAAACGGCCCTTGATCAAGTGGCTCCAGCGACACTACATACTACACGTCGACTTCGATGTCAACCGTGGCACACTAAAGCAACACGAAATCTTCAAAAACTGTCCCGTAAAGCAGAACGTCACTGGCGTAAATCTCGCACCTCTAATGACTTCTTCACATATACTTCTGTCTACCGCTCCTATCGAAATGCTCTAGACACGGCAAAACAAACATACTTCCAATCTCTTATCTATGCTCAGGCTTCTAACCCCAAACGCCTTTTCAATACATTTAAATATCTTCTCAATCCTCCCACCCCGAACCCTCCGTCCACTATCAGTGCCCAGGATCTTGCTTCCTACTTCAAGGACAAGATTGACAAGATCAGACTAGAAATGGTATCCTCTTCCTTGACAAGCAATCAGCTCAATTCCTTCCCACTACCCTCTGACACCCTCTCTTCATTTGACCCCACAAATGAAGAGGAAATTTATACTCTCTTCTTATCTTCCTACTCTACCTCCTGTCCTCTTGATCCTATTCCCTCGCAAATTGGTAGATCCCTGTCTTCTGTGCTCATTTCACCTCTAACTCAAATCTGTAATCTCTCGCTCTCTACTGGCATCTTTCCTTCACTATACAAGCATGCAGTGATTACTCCTATTCTAATTAAACAAGATTCCGACCCAAACTCTCTATCAGATTACCGTCCCATCTCTCAGCTGCCGTGCCCCTCCAAGCTTCTAGAGAGACTTGCCTACACTCGCCTCACACGCTTCCTTTCCGCAACAACCTGTTGGATCCTCTTCAGTCTGGCTTTCGTTCCCAACAATCCACAGAGACTGCGTTGACCAAGGTTGTCAATGATCTGATCACTGCTAAAACTGAACGCCATTACCCTCTCTTAATTCTCCTGGATCTCTCAGCTGCATTTGACACCGTTGACCACTCTCTTCTCCTGCAAATGCTGCAATCCCTAGGGCTTCAAGACACTGTTCTATCCTGGTTCTCATCCTACCTTTCTAATCGCTCTTTCACTGTTAATTTCTCTGGAGCCACCTCTGCTCCGCTTCCCCTATCAGTTGGAGTACCACAAGGCTCGGTGCTAGGTCCTCTGCTGTTCTCTATCTATACCGCTTCTCTTGGAAATCTAATAAGTTCCTTTGGCTTTCAGTATCATCTCTATGCGGATGATACACAAATTTATCTATCCTCTCCTGATCTCTCGACATCTGTGTTGTCCCGTGTAACTGACTGTCTTTCTGCCATTTCATCTTGGATGTCCTCTCGCCAACTCAAACTTAATCTTTCTAAAACAGAGTTAATAATATTCCCACCTGCCAACAAGAGCATACCTGACATTTCTATCTCTGTTGATAACATGACCATAAATCCCACCCCACAAGCTCGCTGCCTAGGTGTAATCCTTGACTCACACCTATCCTTTGTTCCCCACATTGACTCTATATCTTAATCCTGCTACATGCATCTAAAGAACATTTCTAGAATTCGCACATATCTCACGCAAGATACTGCAAAAACCTTAATTCATGCACTCATCATCTCCCGCATTGACTATTGCAATTCCCTCCTTACTGGTCTTCCCAAAAACAGACTCAAACCTCTACAATCTATTTTGCACGCTGCGGCAAGACTGATTTTCCTTGCAAATCGTTCTTCCTCTGTTGAATCACTCTGTATGTCTCTACACTGGCTGCCTGTTTTGTACCGAATCCAATATAAAATACTTTTACTAACCTACAAGGCCATCAACAAAGCTGCACCAACATACATCTCCTCTCTTGTTACAAAATATCTCCCAACTCTGCAACTCCGTTCTACACAAGATCTGCGTCTCTCATCCACCCTCATTACATCCTCCCATTCATGGTTACAGGACTTTTTTCGGGCTGCACCCACTCTATGGAATGCTCTCCCTCGCACAGTAAGACTCTCCTCTGGTCTACAAACTTTCAAGCGTTCTCTGAAAACCTACCTCTTCAGACAAGCTTATAATATTCCTCAGCCACCCTCTTAACCTCGCTACCTTTAGCCTGTTACACAATTTCACACAAGACAACTACCCCCTGACCAACATTGTTGTGTGACGGGATCATTGAGCTTATGAGTCACTTTTACCTTTGCAGTCTGGCTGGGCCAAAATGCATAATGTAGACTTAACCTCATGTGTCAATCTCCCATTGTCCCATAGATTGTAAGCTTGCGAGCAGGGCCTTCTCACCTCTTTGTCTGTTTTACCCAGTTTGTTTATTAGTTTATTATGTTTGTCCCCAATTGTAAAGCGCTACGGAATATGTTGGCGCTATATAAATAAATGATGATGATGATTATATTATTACTAGCTGAAGTACCCGGCGTTGCCCGGGTTTAAATATTCAAGTTATTGAGTTATCAATGAGTTGGATGGAACTGTCAATATTTTAAAAATAATTAACAGCTAAGATGTCATCCAAACCTATCCAGTGGAACGCTCAGAACAGGATCCCTGTGTCAATGTTCTGCCCAGCGTACACCAACGGGAGGTCAGACTGGAACCTCAACCCCCCTAGTATGTCTTCTGGGATCCAATGTTACCACTCTGTGAAGTTTTCGTCCAAATCCATCCAGTGGAAGGCTCAGAACAGGCTCCATGGGTCAAAGTTCTTCCCTACGTACAGCAACGGGAGGTCCAACCGGGACCCTAACCACCCTAAAACCTAGCCAGGATCCAACTGGACCACCTCGTGTTGGTTTCCTCCCCATTCGTGCAGGGCTGTCCGAATGCAAAAACGGACAGACAAACAAACAGACCAATGATTTTTGTATGTAAGATGTCAGCATTAACATCTGGCAGTATATGGAAATGATACCTGTGAGGAGAGTGATAGGTACAAGAAACATCTGGCCTTGATCTTTTGATCTTTACCCACTGGCTCAATTTCAGCAATCTGTGACTTGTCAGTTCTTGTAGAACTACAAGTACTTACATACCCTGCCAGCTAGAGACCTCCTAGTAACAGCCACGGAAGAGGCAAGAACACTGAGCCAGGCATAGCTATTTATTACTCTCTAGAATTTGTAGAACCACAAATCCACAGACCACCTAATAAGGTAGCCTGGAAACCATAGCTGTAAGGAGGTTGATCGGCACAAAGCAAACATCTGGTAATGATTGATAATCACTGGTTCAGTTTTATCACTCTGTGTCTCTCCATCGGCTGAGGAACTACAAGTCGCTGCATGTGCTACTTGCTGGGCTGGACATTATAAGACAGGCATTATACACATAGGGTTAGGATGAAGTCAGGCTGGACTGTGCAATGTTCAACCTTGGCATAACCATTATATGCTGGGGGAGAGCGTGGGACATTTAAATTTGGGAGGTGGAGCACCTGCACTCAACTCCATCACAGTGTTAGAATAAACTATTTGTGTGTTGCAGAATGCAGATAAAAGCAAAAAAATGCATTTACGCCCTTTGCGCGGCAGCATGAATTGCCCAGGTGCCAATTTGCACCCTCTAGCTGATTTTCTCCTAACAGGGACCTGTGGTATGTAGAGTACATGAGCCTAGTAAACATACGTGAGGCATTTTATAACAATTCATAAAATACAGAACAACCTTGAGGCAGAGAAGTGAAACTAAAACAAAAATATATAAATCTTTTTTTATTACAACTGCTCACAATGGTATGCTTAGATTTAGAATTAGACACAATGGGCCTGGTTCATTAAGGAAAGGAAAGCGAAAAGAAAAGAAGTAGTAACTTTGCAGCTGGGCAAACCCATGTTGCATTGGAGGGGAAGGTAAATTTAAAATATGGGGAAAGATTTATAGTTGGGGTAGGGCATGTCCTAGATCAACTTTAAGTTTCAGTGTAAAAATAAAGCTAGTATTTAACTTATGTGCAAAATAATAAATTTAAATTATCACCCCTTTCATTGTAACATGGTTTGTCCAAGAGAAAATTTACTCATTTTTTTACATACTTTCCATAATGAATCAGGGTGTCTTAGCGCAACCCGCGTTCAGTACTATATGGACAGAGTTAGCCTATGCGCACTCTGGAATACATGCCCTGTTGAATTTGTTTGCAGTGTTACTGTGCTCTATGACACAGGACATTGCAGGTACGTATCTGTCAGATCCTGTAGAGCCGGCAGGCTCTATATAGTGTAAAATGACGGAATCAAAATTAAAAAAATGTGAGGGGTCCCCCCTCTTAACGATATTAACCCTTGTGCTGCCAGCCTACTGCTTGTAGTTGCAAAATAAGGGGGAAGCATGGGGTCCCCTCGATTTTACCAGCCAGGGCTGGTGGCATTATAGCAGGGGAACCCTGCCATAATGACACACAGTATGCTGGGGATTGTAGAACTACAAGCACCAGCATACCCATGGCAACCAGGGCATGCTGGCACTTGGAGAAACACAAGTGCCAGCATGCCCTACAACCCAGGGCCTGCTGAGCCTTGTGGTACCACAAAGTAAAATTTAAATAAGCCACACACCTCTTTTAAAGCACGTTATTTATTGAAAAAAATAAATAAAAATAAACTAAAATGTAAATAAATCACGCTCCTAGTTTAAACCACATCATTTTATTACAAATAATAAAACCCCAGATATACCATCTGTTGTCTTCATCTATAATGGGTCTAGCCTTGTAAGCTTTTAACTCTTAAGGCTTGAGTCCATAATAAATTACAAAACATTCCAAGATCCTGTAGGTGTCCAAAACAAATCACATCCAAGGTCCTGTAGTTGTCCATTAAAAAAAAAGAAACTCAAAAAATATTCAACGGGTAGTTTAAAAAAAAAAAGAATTAAGCACGATGTGAACTTTGTTCCTCTATGGAGGAACACGCTAGGGGTTTTCTCCTTAGCTTATAAATAGACCTCACTTTCCATTATTATTTATTTAATAATAAGATGCAGAAAAAGATAGAGAAAGAACAAAGGGACCAGGCTATGCAAAACACCCTTTCACCTCTCACACAAGGCTCCCAAAAAGAGCTTGACCAAATGTGTAGAGCCCAGGGGGGATGTGACGTGGATCCAATTGGAAAGAAATTGAGCCTGAGTATTGGCTTAAAAAAAAAAAAAAAATCTTGTCAATTTTTAATTGCTCAAATTCCAATTTATCTAGTTTTTGACTTGACCAATGTCACTGAAGATCTCAGCAGAACCATCCTGGTCCCTGAAAAAATCTGGCAGATTAGTTTGTTTTCATACAGTATGTATTAGCCAATTTCTCAGGGGTGGTGAGGAGGACCAACTGAGGATCATGTGAAAGTTGAATATGAATCCACCCAGTAAAAAGTTGGATCCAACATTTTTTAGTTTTGGGACAAGGCCAGAAAAGGTGGAATAGCATCTCCTTCCGTCCATATCCCTGGAAACACAGAGAACTATATCCTGGGAGATATTCAGCAGTCCTGTAAGGGACAGTATACAAACGCATCAGTACTTTATGGGGAGTTTCTAACACTGATGTAGTAATTGAGCTTTTACATGTTGTCTCCAAGATACTCCCTGACACATCAGATTTCACATTTAGGGGTAGATTTACTAAAGCTTCCTAAAAGGAAAAGTGAAGATGTTGCTCATAGCAACCAATCAGATTCTAGCGATCATTTATCATGTACATTCTAGAAAATTATATCTAGAATCTGATTGGTTGCTATGGGCAACACAGTCACTCTTCCTTTTAACAAGGTTTAGTAAATCTAACCCCAAAACTTACATCTTTCTCCCGAAAGAGTTTTGCATGTATGTGTGGAGGATGTAAAAGTTTTAAAAAATATATTTTAAGGGTATATTTTTTTCTTTTAAACATTTACAATATATGTTTTCCAAATTCTCATATTGTTTTCAGAAATACTAAAATTTATAGAAACATAGCAAACTATTTTGCTCATTTCTATTCATGTTAATGCTACATAGGGAGAGTTATGACATAGTGCATCAGTTTACAGATACAGAAGTATAGGGTGATCAGAGAAAAATGTTTAGGGGGTGCAAAATAATGACAGACAGAGGTATAAACTGAAATTGCTCTGAAAAATATAAGAGAATAGTTGTTCTCCAAAGTGTAAAGAAAACATGGAAGAAAAATGTAGTAAGGTTTTAATTTGGACGTATTCCAATGGTGAAGGCAGAAGACAATGAGTCATCCTTGGGCGGGCGCTTGAGGATAAGCGAGTAGGAGAGACAAGGATGGCGATAGGCACAAGTGTGACAACCCCCTCCCCAGGGGGCGGGGCCAGGAGAATCGCTGCATTTTGGACCCAATTCTGTCCACTTCCTAGTGAAGTGGGCAGATGTGGGAGACTGCCATACACTCTCGGGAGACCCACCCGAAATGCGGGCGTCTCCTGGACATTCCGGAAGAATTGGCAAGTATGGCCTAGAGTGGCCTGAACCCTTAATCAGTCCCTGGTAAATAGTATAATTATTTGAGAATTATATTCACTGTGAAGGAATTCTCCATTTAATTCACATTTTCTCAACTTTTTGTATTCCACTATTACGAATATCCTACATTATGGATGAAATAGAACAAATCTGAGCCTCACACTAAGAGAAGCATCGAAGGTCTCTAAACGTGACAACGTGTTCCACGTCTGTATCACTACTGGAGCATTAGAATGTTGCAAGTTTCAGCCTGTAAAATTGGAGGGTTGCTTAATACACCAATTACTGAATCTATATTATATGTTGGACAATTGTGGGGCTGGATATTATAATGAACAACTGAGGCATTATTATTTTATTGTTAAATGCAGGTCATTGTATTAAACATGGCGTTGAACGCATAGCCACAATCATAGTTTTTAAATATTTGAGACACTCTCTTCATAATAACACCTTTAATTATATTTAGACACACCCTCAGGTGCTGCAGTTTGAGCATTGCCCTGTGTACCAGCCACCAGAATTATCTTATTTCACATACAGCCTGGTAGTTTATGGGAAGTTTCCCTACTGTGTGCTGTAGGACAAGTTCTCCCGTTACCCATCACAATGTCTGTTATTTGCATTGTGCTATCTCCCCACCGCTAGCAGAATCTAATGACGTCTGCAGAGCAGCAGCAGGTGTACAGACTTTGGTGTGTTAATATGCTCTCTGCCAAATATTTGCATTGTAGCTATATACACATGGATCTACTAAAGAAAACAGACAGAGCAAAGACTGGTGTCACTTTCCCAAAGAATGTTGTTGTTTTTTCCACCCATAAATATAATATTGGAGTTTGAATAAGATATGCAAACATTATATATTTAAGTGGGGGCCACGGAGGGTTATATAGGTTCATTGTTGGGACCTTCTTATTACACATCTGCACCAAAGATTACAAGAAATGAATAGGATTCTATTACAGATAAAGGAACAATTACCATCAAGATTGAGGGTGTAGCCCAGGCAGATCAGTGGCATTACTGCATCATTAAGGAATGGTGGGCCTCTTGCGAAAGGGATTATTATTGATATATTGGGGGCCATTATTCTCCCTTTACTTATGTGTATTCTGGTTGTCTGACATATTGTATTATTTATTATTATTATTATTATCTTTGACTTATAAGGTGCCACAAAAGGGTCTGCAGCGTCGTACATTACATATACAGAAAACAGAACCAAGACACAACATGATACACAAATATATACAAACACAGGTGACAGGGTAAAGCAAATCAGATTATATCTGACAGATAGTGAAAGGGATGGTAGAAATCAGCAAGAAGAAGGCCGAAGATTAATAAAACAGGGAAAACAGGGCTAGCGAAGCAGGCCAAGAGGTACAGGGGGTGATGGAATGGTAGAAGGAGCACACAAGGAAAGAGGGCCCTGCTCATGAGAGCTAACAACCTAAAGGGAGGGGGAGACACATAAAGGGTGGTACTAACTAGGGGAGAGAGCCAGGACAAGAAAGTTAGGAGGACTGATAGACTTGAATAAAGAAATGAGTCTTAAGGGCACGCTTAAAGCCTTTGAGAGTAGATGCTAACCTGATGGAACGTGGAAGATCGTTCCACAGCAGGGGAGCAGCCCGAGCAAAGTCCTGAAGACGAGAGTGAGAGGAGGTGATCAGTGTAATGAGGCGGCGGTCAGAGGCAGAGCGGAGGGGGCGGGTTGGAGTGTAGGTAGAGATGAGATTGGAGATGTAGAGAGGGGAAGATTGACTAAGAGCTTTAAAGGTGAGAGTGAGGAGTTTAAATTTAATTCTGTAGGGTATGGGGAGCCAATGTAGTGACTGTTGGAGGGAGATCGCAGAGATAGAGGGGCGGGAGTAAAAAATGAGGAGGGCAGCAGCATTGAGGATAGACTTAAAAGGGTCAAGGCGAGAATCAGGTAGGCCAGAGACAAGACGGTTACAGTAATCAAGGTGAGAGATAATAAGCGAGCGAACAAGGGTATTCATGGCTTCCGTGGTGAGAAAGGGACGTATCTTATCTGCCTCTCAGGACATTCAAGCATTCCCAAAACCTATGCAGATATGTTAACTTTTGTTTCACCAGAAGAAAAATAGCAGATCATATTTTTTGGGACTGCCCCACTGCACAGGCACTGTTGGATGCCTTGGAACATGAACTTAAGGACAGTGTGCCCAGGACTTGCCTTTCATACCATTCGGTATTTTATGGATTATTTCCTGTGACCCACACTATTGGGGCACAATCCAGGAAGCCTGGCACCATATGAACTGCTTTAAGGGCGCTATTTGGCTTGTCAGGAATCGTCTCATTCTGAAAAGGGAGAAGATGACCATCCAGGACTGTCGCAGGCTGATCCACAGCCTGCTAAGAGACTATAACACCATGGACACTCCTAAGGAATAGGGAGATGATTGATTGTTGTCTCCCTCTTCTCTTTCTCACTCCATGTGTCTGTTTATTCAATAAAGCCTTGTCTTCCCCTCCCTTACCCCGTCCAACCCATTCCCCCATCACTGTTTGAAGTTTTGTTGTAATGTCTTGCCTTAAATTATGCACCTTTCCCTATATTTGTTTCTATCACTCAATAAAGGTTTGCACTTTAGATCCCCCCCTCTCTTACCTACCATCCCCTCACATCCATTACTTGTTTGACACTGTCATGTTGTTTAAGCTTCGCATGGTTAGTGCAGCACTTGATGTATAGTGCATTATGTCATATCTTGTACCCTATGCCATGTATTGTGCTATAAAGTATGACTGATCATGTTTCACGGTGTATTGTACTCACTCCTGCTCTACCACGCAGTACACTTGAATGTAATGTATTGTATGTTTTTTGTACCTTTATTTATACAAAATAAAGATACTTTTTCAACCAAAAAATAAGTCACCAAGTATAAATATTTACTGATATAATTGATGGCATCTTTGTTTCCCACAATCCTTTAATTTTGAAGTTACAATCACTCCCCCATTCCCCCCCTACGGTGCTCTTGCATTCTGCAAAAGGAGTGTATTTGTCTGACTGCACTCAGAGCATAGTTCTGCATTAGGAATGTAATGTGACTAATGCAGCTTCCTGATTACACTCACTTGGCTCAGGGCTCTGGATGATTTTTACATTTATGAAAACAAGTTGTCTCTCAGTGTATTGGGCATCTCCTAGCAACGCTTCCTGTGAGGTCACTAGATTTGCAGATTTTGCAATCTCTATAGATGTTGTCAGTGATCCTATCTAAATATTTGCAAAGTTATAAACAGTTTTACTGCTACATTTTTACTGTACGGATTTTATGCGGCGTGTTTTCGCTATATTGCTTACAGTAGCAAAAATACAGAGTTTAACGATCTACAGGCTGCAACGTTGTGAGGAGTGTGGATCAGAGAGTTCACTGGAAGTAAGTTTCAGGCCAAAAAAACAGAAGGGCAACAAGCTACGGTGGCCACGATAACTGCCGTATTTCAGGTAATACCAGGAAGTCGGCACAATATCACTGTGTTTATAGCTCTATAATTAAATACCTTTCCTGGTTTAGGTGCCGCAGTTACAATTTGAGGGCTCTGTCCCATCGTCCCTATTGGGACAGCAGTCAACAGGTGTTTTTAGGAGAAGGGAAGGGGACTGAGGCGGCCCAGCGCTTTGGCAAGCTCTGGATAAGCCCTATGATGCTTGGCGAGGCGATGCATGGAAATTGACAGGATGAATATTTGTCATGTTTATAAACGGAAGATGGTCACTATGGGACTGTGTAAAATTTCAGTAATAGGCCACGTTGATGCAATAATAGGCTGCTTTGATGCCAGAAGTGATCCAGCTGTTTCGGATGAGTATTCTGATCACCTCAGTGGGAACACTTATGTGAACAATGATCCTGTCGCTATCAGGTCTCTGTGCAGGATCCTCATGGGAGTGGTCAACTTAAGTTGGGAATTTTGATTAATAAATGCCTACTTTAAGAGATTGTTATTGGGGCTTTTGTAACAAGGTTGAATGGGTGGTGGGTGGCTAAGCGGGGTCCTTACCTTCCCCCTCTTTAATGCAGAGGATCGTTTTCCATCGGAATAGTTTTCCACTCTGTTGCATAAAATCGTCAACCTGCTAGGAGCTAACCACATAGGAGACGAGGAAGAGAGAGGGAAAATGTAGTGATACAGTACTGTTTTTTTATATAAAAAAAATACATTTATACATACAGTATATATATAATCTTTGCATTTTATTTATAAAATTGCACCGTATTCTTTGTAGAAAATAGTGAATTGTCCAAAAGAGGCTTCCCCTAGAGTGTGTCAGGGGCAGCTCAGGCAAAAAAAAATATATTGAGCAGCCCCCAAGGACCGATGGAGGTCTTATTCCACCCCTGCCCCCACATCTCCTATGCACCAAGCACCACGTAATAAACACGTTTGTGAACACACAATAATTTGGATGCCTATGACGAGGTACACAAAGGGCCCCTGGCCTGTAGGTTTAGAAAAGATGGGACATTAAAGACAACAGATTAACACCTTGAATGAATACCTGTTACTGAATTGTTTCTTATTACAATCATTATATTATTTGGACTGTTATCTGGTTTCATGGAAGTGTTTCAGAACACATAGTCCAGCTGAACGTTTGATTCTCATTTGTAAGGGAAATATACACATTAAGTGAACTCTCCCCTAGCTAGGGGCCTATTAGGAACATTTTAAAGAAAAAGAAATGCAGGCGGCTCAGTGACCCAGCCCAGGTAGCCCCCTACCCCCTGTCCCTTACCAGCCCAGGTAGCCCCCTACCCCCTGCCCCTTACCAGCCCAGGTAGCCCCCTACCCCTTACCAGCCCAGGTAGCCCCCTACCCCCTGTCCCTTACCAGCCCAGGTAGCCCCCTGCTGCCCCCCCCACCACAGCCCACCCCTAGCTGTATACATGTGACATCAGTCAGGTTTCACTTTACTGATCAGCTACAATAGCTGATTTCCCAGACACAGATGAATCCAGAATGTTTCTCTCTTGTCCAATGTCAGCGGCTTATCTGGGAAACATGTCAAGGATACAGGGTGTTCCTTCCTTCCTGAGGATGCACACGCGGAGATCTGTGCTGCTCACCAGCGTTTAACTCACACACAGCCAGCCCTGTGCACAAGCTGATTAGACACAGAAAATCAGGACATGCATGTAACTTGCTTAGTCCCTAAAATCTGCACCAGTAGTTACATTAACTCATTCCTTTCAATTCAAAAACTGTCCTGGAAAATCCTTGGACGACCCTACTGTACATATATCCTTTTGTCCAGGTTTTGGGAGGATAGTCTTTTTATTTTGTTGGCTGAATATCTGTAACATTAAATTGTAATTTTCCTGATTAATAGAATTAGTGGAAATAGTTTCCTATAGACCCTTTACATTATCTGGTAATCAAAAGACGGCTTTTATGCACTGAACAATTGCTAGGACAGATTCCAACTTTTATTATGGATCCCGTTATTCAAGGCACAGTTCACCCAAAACCTAATTTTAGTCCCCCCCCCACCCCCTCCCTCCAACTAGCAGAACTCGGATCAGAAAGAGAAAACACCCCAATTCCAAAACTGTAACGGAGTCTTGTCCCCACAGAATGTTACTTAACAATAAAATATTGGATGGAATATGGCCTTAAGGTTTTCTTTATGAAAACATTCCATGACAGCCACAAGTTAGATAACATGGTTTAATTGGTAAACATGACTGAATACACTGTTACTTTATTTAACAGTTTCCTATACATTACAGCCAAAATATGTCAACAAATAATGTACGTCAGCATAAGTCTTTATTATATATGTGTCAGTTCTGAAGTAAAAGATTTCTAAGAACTAATCAATCCATGTACATGCAGTGCCGGATTAAGGGAATGGAGGCCCCTGGGCTAAGGGGGCCTCCATTCCCCCGTGAGGGGCAAGAACTGGCTTTCGGCATCATCCGATGGTTGGGGTATTTGCCCAAAATGGAAGATACAATGGCTGGTGTGGAGCTGGAAGAAGACAAAGGCTGCACCGATGGCAGCTGGCTCGGTTGCCGGTATTTTTTCTGCCCACCAAAACGAGGCAGCACTTACCTCCTTCTCCGGTGTGCTGTATGCTCTTTACTGAGGAGATCTCGTGAGAGTGAGACTCACGAGACCTCCTCAGTAAGGAGACTACAGCTCGCCCGGGAAGGACCGCAGTGAAAGTGCTCAGCAGCACTGATCGTGCTGGGGGCGCCCCCGCCCCATCAATACTGCTGCTGAGCACTTTCAAGGGCCCCCTGGATGCCATAGGCCCCTGGGCTGTAGCCCAGTTAGCCCTATGGTTAATCCGGCCCTGTTTACATGAGTGAGGTTTATGTTCAATATTTGAATATTCTCTTCTCATTGCTTACAAGGATAATTGTCTGTTTGGTTGCTGGTGTCATAGACCTTAGCAACAGCTTATTGTTAATAAGCTCCCTGATTATTTATTTATAACGGTCATTAAACTGCAATTTCTTCATTAGTGGCGTAAGGTTGAGTCCTCACCACTAATAGAACTAACGGCAACATATGGAATAATACATCACACCACCCCCCCAGTCACATCACGCCACCCCCCCAGCCACATCACACCACCCCCCCAGTCACATCACGCCACCCCCCCAGCCACATCACACCACCCCCCCAGTCACATCACGCCACCCCCCCAGTCACATCATGCCACCCCCCCAGCCACATCACACCACCCCCCCAGTCACATCACACCACCCCCCCGACACATCCCGCCACCCCGTCACATCACACCTCCCCCAGCCACATCACACCTCCCCCAGCCACATGACGCCACCCCCCAGTCACATCACGCCACACCCCCAGTCATATCACGCCACCCCCCCAGTCACATCACACCACCCCCCCGACACATCCCGCCACCCCGTCACCCCGTCACATCACACCTCCCCCAGCCACATCACACCTCCCCCAGCCACATGACGCCACCCCCCAGTCACATCACGCCACCCCCCAGTCATATCACACCACCCCCCCGACACATCCCGCCACCCCGTCACCCCGTCACCCCGTCACATCACACCTCCCCCAGCCACATCACACCTCCCCCAGCCACATGACGCCACCCCCCAGTCACATCACGCCACACCCCCAGTCACATCACGCCACACCCCCAGTCATATCACGCCACACCCCCAATCACATCACACAACCCCCAGTCACATCACACCACCCCCCCAGTCACATCACACCACCCCCCCAATCACATCACGCCACCCCCCCAGCCACATCACGCCACCCCCCCAGCCACATCACGCCACCCCCCCAGTCACATCACGCCACCCCCCCAGCCACATCACGCCACCCCCCCAGCCACATCACGCCACCCCCCCAGTCACATCACACCACCCCCCCGACACATCCCGCCACCCCGTCACCCCGTCACCCCGTCACATCACACCTCCCCCAGCCACATCACACCTCCCCCAGCCACATGACGCCACCCCCCAGTCACATCACGCCACACCCCCAGTCACATCACGCCACACCCCCAGTCATATCACGCCACACCCCCAATCACATCACACAACCCCCAGTCACATCACACCACCCCCCCAGTCACATCACACCACCCCCCCAATCACATCACGCCACCCCCCCAGCCACATCACGCCACCCCCCCAGCCACATCACGCCACCCCCCCAGCCACATCACGCCACCCCCCCAATCACATCACGCCACCCCCCCAGCCACATCACGCCACCCCCCCAGCCACATCACGCCACCCCCCCAATCACATCACGCCACCCCCCCAGTCACATCACGCCACCCCCCCAGTCACATCACGCCACCCCCCCAGTCACATCACGCCACCCCCCCAGCCACATCACACCACCCCCCCAGTCACATCACACCACCCCCCCAGTCACATCACACCACCCCCCCAGTCACATCACGCCACCCCCCAGCCACATCACACCACCCCCCCAGCCACATCACACCACCCCCCCAATCACATCACACCACCCCCCCAGCCACATCACACCACCCCCCCAGTCACATCACACCACCCCCCCAGTCACATCACGCCACCCCCCCAGCCACATCACGCCACCCCCCCAGCCACATCACGCCACCCCCCCAGCCACATCACGCCACCCCCCCAATCACATCACGCCACCCCCCCAGCCACATCACGCCACCCCCCCAGCCACATCACGCCACCCCCCCAATCACATCACGCCACCCCCCCAGTCACATCACGCCACCCCCCCAGTCACATCACGCCACCCCCCCAGTCACATCACGCCACCCCCCCAGCCACATCACACCACCCCCCCAGTCACATCACACCACCCCCCCAGTCACATCACGCCACCCCCCAGCCACATCACACCACCCCCCCAGCCACATCACACCACCCCCCCAATCACATCACACCACCCCCCCAGCCACATCACACCACCCCCCCAGTCACATCACACCACCCCCCCAGTCACATCACGCCACCCCCCCAATCACATCACGCCACCCCCCCAGTCACATCACGCCACCCCCCCAGTCACATCACACCACCCCCCCAGCCACATCACACCACCCCCCCAGTCACATCACACCACCCCCCCAATCACATCACACCACCCCCCCAATCACAGTCACATCACGCCACCCCCAGTCAGCCACATCACGCCACACCCCCAGTCAGCCACATCACACCACCCCCCCAATCACATCACACCACCCCCCCAGTCACATCACGCCACCCCCCCCAGTCACATTATGATACCTCACCCACAGATTAAAGGTTCACTATTAAGGAAGCAGGCTGATAACAGAGGAATAACTCATATCCTAAAGGAGCAAAGGACACAGACAGGTCTACAAGAGCAGGTTAATGACCAGAATCTTGGGGATACCATCGGGGACAGTCACAATATTAGAGTCAGGATGGGCCTCGAAGTCTGTTCGTGGTGCGGAGTGTAATGGAAAGAGAGGTTTTCACCAGGGATCCCAGCAAGGGAATATGGGCTTAGCAGCTCTGTCGCAGTCCTGTAGGGGGCGATGAGAAAGACTGGATGGAGGATCAGGAGATAATGGTTGAAGTAAGGAAAAGTCAGAGTGCTGGAGGTGGGTCCAAGAGGTAAAAGGACGTTCCGGATGATAGAAGAGAGCAATAGTCTGCAGGATGCTGATGCATCGGGGTCCTGATGACCTGTTAGCCCTGGAGAAGGATCAGAGGAGATGCACAACGATCTGCAGCGTAGCGGCAATGTCTTGACGGAGGAGGTGATACAGGTATACACAAAAGAGAGCAATAGACTGCAGGGTGATGGAGCGTTGTGGAGGACAAGAAGCTTTTCCTTGTTCAAAAATCTGCACCCAGAAATGTAAATTTACTTATATATGCCCCAAATAATTTCCTACGGCTAAAGATTTGCTCCGCTCTTCCCTTCTCCTCTGACCCTATTTATCTCCTCCAGACTTGACGTCCAATCACCCGGCAACGCAGTAAATATGGCGGCTTCCATCTCACCACATGACACAGTGACTGATACAGAGTAGTTTTGGTGAGTAGAGATAAATTGAGAAAGCTCATGTGGAAAGTGTCACCTGCCCCGGCGGCAGGGGGGGGGGGGGGGGGGTTTGAACAGGCACTGTTGGACCTCAAAGAAAAAAATTTGACAGGAATCTCATCTTTTGCTCTCAAAAAAAAGAGCAGGATCCTCTTCTGACGCATGCGACGGCTCAGAAAAGCCCTCTGCTCTATCAGTTATTATCTATAGATTGTAGCACAATTGCAGAATTTCCCATTAGATCAAATTGTCATGGGTGTCAATTTTAATATTACAGCTGATGCCCTTTTGGATTGATGGTGAGAAAAATAAAGTATGGTATAGAATATATTGGCACACATCTCCATCTAGTGGGTGTTTGGAGAACTGCGCACCGAGACAATAGGATTGATGGCTATGGTTCATGATCACAGTTACATTATAATTTCATATACATACATATTTATACTGATGTGATGCATACTAAGACTGAACCATCCTGATCTCATTTTCCTTGTATTTAAACATGGAGCAGGGTACTTTTAGACCTTGGAGATTTCCACATAGATTAACATTGCGGAGCAAGAGAACAGGATTTTGGGATTCCATCTGGATGGCATTGTTAAACAATCAGCAACACACATAACCCTGGGCAACTGCTAAGGCGGTATTAAGAAATAAAATTATTTCAGATAATAGTAAATTAAAGAGAGTGAACAGATATATTGAAAGTCACAAAAAGATCTGACAATGATCTGTAACCTCCAAGCTAACAATATTCCACAAGGAATAGGGGCTGGCGGGGCTGGGGGGCATCTGCCCCTTGGGCCGGTCCCATAGTGGGCTACTTTGGGCTGGATCACTGGGCTCCATATACATATCAAATAGCCAGCATGAATAGTGCTGAATCCGTATTTTTATAAATAAATGTATATTTATGAATTAAAACATAAACAGTAATAACAAACAATAAGTAACAAATAACAATAAAAAGTTTTCAGGTGGTTATAATTGCAAAAGTGTGCATATCACGACACCAATAAAATACGCCGCCCGTGACAACAAAAAGAAGCGTATTATCCCCCGCCACCTCCAGCTGGCAGTACGTAATGATGAGGAGCTGAACAAGCTGCTAGGCGGAGTGACCATCGCCCAGGGAGGTGTCCTCCCCAACATCCAGGCCGTGCTGCTGCCTAAGAAGACCGAGAGCCACAAGCCAGCCAATAGCAAGTGAGCTGCAGCTAGATGATCTGTCCCCAGAAACACAAAGGCTCTTTTAAGAGCCACCTACATTGTCATTGGAGAGCTTCAACCACTGTTCGGGGCAGTAGAATTAGTCCCATGCTATCTATCCAAGTCCTTCTCTATTACAACCACTTGTTTTGTTAAGTTTAAGTTCTCTCCCAGAGCCCCAATCACATGCATAGGTCAAGCACACAAGCTGTCTGGAAGAAATAAGATAAGGACATTCTACAGAACGGAGCTCACGGTCACCCTGATGTTCTGTACTCCCCCCCCCAATCCGATAGCCAATTGAATGAAAAGACGCCATTTGTCCTGATAACCTGATTTTATGTCACCGCCAATCTCATTGCTTTCAGAGAGGGATAACATTACTAGCTTTGTTGTACATCCAGGCGCCATATTGTCTCTTCCATGGATTTGTCACTTGTTTCCAGTATAATTACTGGAGGAACTGGGTGTTGATGACACAATGCAGGAGGCAGCACCAGCTCGGAGTCTTCCTGCACCTCCCAAACCATCAGGTGTCTGTATTCTTCCATGTGAAAGTAGTTGTGTAAACTTCTAGTATTGTGGGCCACTTACTTTTGATTGACCCCAGTCTAACCGTCTCCTGAGTGTGTTTCATCTATATGTCGAGATTCAGGTACAAGACACCCCCCTGCGAGCACACTGAGCAAGTAGCCATGTGGTGATGAGAGCAGGTTCCCCAACACGGTCAATAAAGGTTAAGCTACTGTGAACAGTACAACGGTTCTTACATATTGCCAGGTGGTGTAATAAAAATGTGATCAGAAATACGTCATCTGTCCCTTAAAAGTGCATTGTCCTATATCAGGGCCCTAAAAAATGGGTTTGCTGTACAACGGTACAAGAACAGACCGCTAACAGTAGGTTAAGCCTGACCAGAATCCCCTGTGCCGAGATGGGGGTAACAGGCACTAAACAATAAAGGTCATGCCTGCCAGGCTGGAGGTTTTTCCATGTGGTTTACATAAATATAATGTCCAAATGCACACTTTTTTTTTACTGTGTTTGTTCCCCTAAAAAAGGGAGGCTTCACCGGACTATGATCTATGCACAGTGCCTTTTACGCCTGTTCTGGCTCATGCCATTTTCTTCCGATATCCACCGTGACAAGAAGGAAGGACAGCTCATTGATATACAGCAGAAGTAAAGGACCCCCTCAGAGGTCCAAATCTCTCATAAATTACCAAAGGAGTTCAAAAAATGGTTGGAGACACCTCTCAAAGTTATTCCAGAGCAACCAAGCTCCTGCTGGGAACAATGACCATGCCCTGCTATGGTTTCATATTTCCTCCTGCCCCACATATTACTGGAGCCATAGTGGACTGGGGCTTATTATTATTATTAATTTTTATTTATAGGGCGCCACTAGGTGTCCGCGGCGCCGTACAGGGACAGGCGAGATTACAATACGAGGAGACAGCACAGAACAGTAAACAATAATGACAGTAACTCAGTAAGCTCAAGGCACAGGCCTAGACCCCAATCTAATAACTCTCCTACTGAAATAAAGACCTCACATCTAATTGGTGCAAGGATGGCTCTGACCACCCACCTGGAATTTGAGAGTGGGAATTAGGACACAGACCTTGCCAAGCTGAGTGTCCTTGGTGGAATGATCTCCATGGACTGTCCATAAGAAAGGTTCATCACATAGGACTGAATATTATATTTAGAGCCTAGTCCCATGGGATTTGATCTTAGGTGTGCATTCTTAAAAAGCGGTTTATCCATTTTTATTTTATATTTGTGATTCCAGAAGTAGCCTTTATAGACATTTGAATGTCCGTAGCTCTCGCTCCAACACCCTGTTTGCCCTGCTTAATAAAGATGTCACTGACTGATCGTCACAAAATTTGCTTTGACTGGTAGAAAAACACTTGGAACTTTAAAGAAAGAAATTAAGAAATCTATGTGCTTTTGGGGGGTTCTGCAGGTGCTCACACTCCAAGAAGTCTGAAAGTTACAATTAGTTTTACATTTCCTAAACAGTTTCTTGCACTGCAATGACGAAAGAGTAACTCCACCTTTATAAACACACAGTAACATTATTAAGGCTTTCATGATCATTGTTTTACCTGCAAAGTGTTGCCTGTAAAACCCATAGCCGTTTCACTTTCCAAGTTACAGCCAATGACTGCATGTCATCCGCATTGTTCAGTTGACATAATTGCAGTCAGCCACATACTCCAAAGCATCATACAGCTCTCCTAATGCAGATAAGGTAGGTATGCATGACAATAAAAGGGAGAACAAAAAGTGTTTAGGGATTAAATGAGGTATCTGTGTAACAGATCAATAAAGTCCTTGATTTGTGTCTATATTGGGCCAATTATCAGGGTCCATTAGAGTAGTTGATGTTCACATTTATTTTCAGCTGGGAGCTATAGTGTCAGTGAACCCAAATAAGCGGTTTGTAAATAAAATTTACTACATTTCAGACAGGGGACCATCATCATCATCTATTTATAAGGCGCCAGAGAATTC
This sequence comes from Mixophyes fleayi, assembly GCF_038048845.1. Lineage (NCBI taxonomy): Eukaryota > Metazoa > Chordata > Amphibia > Anura > Limnodynastidae > Mixophyes > Mixophyes fleayi. The sequence goes on along the minus strand of NC_134411.1, from coordinate 89,710,987 downwards.
TGTAACGTAGATTGTTTGAGCCCACTTAGGGTGGTATCCCACAGACAGAGCTCCTCTGCCTTATATTCCCCGTACCGTCTCCTGCCCTGTGGCCATTGAAGCTAGATGAGGTACCTAACTCATGTAGATGGTGTTGGGGGCTGTGTATAGCGAAAGTGTAAATGAGATGAAAGTAGAGCAGCTATTAACAAGTCCTACAGAGATAGAGCATCTTATCCATTGACCTTTGCTCTCTTCTCTGCAAGCTTCCTCCAGTATGTACAAAACATTATGCTCGCTCCAAGCCAGCTCCCTCTACACGATATTACATAATGACAGCTAAACCTGGTAGCTAAGTCTCATAGCTCTATTGTTGTAGGCTGAAGGAACGCTGCCCAGGCGAGAGGGCACCCCGTGATTCTGTTTACTGCATAGTGCACAAGGTACTAGGTAAATGCTAATGACAGGTAAATGCTAATGACAGGTCTGCCTTAAGCTAAGAATAACAGGTCCAAACTCAGAAGTAGAAGATTTCAATCAATGTATTTTCTTAGCAGCAATCAGCTGTTAGTATGAGACACCTTAATTTGTCTGCACTTATTTGCGTAGTTTAAGCGTCTTCCTTCTCCCTGTAGCTGTCGCATTGTTGTCACCATCTTGGTTGAACATTAACCAGTTCAATTAAATACGAAGACAATTCATAAACGTCAGACTTAGGGGAACAGAGAGTTGGCATCGCAGAAACAGGGGGTCGGGATAACTGTGACCCGAACGGTCTCAGTATTCCTTGCACTTAGAGAACGATCACCAGTCTTACTGTGCAATTCCTGGATTGTGCAAGGAAATGTGAGAGTGAATGGACAAAAATTATATTTCAGTGAAAAAAATGAACCTGACAATCTTAATAATAGATATTTACTTAATGACGGAACCACACAATGAGCTGAATTTACCAGTCATTAAAAAAAATTGCAAAGAAAAGAAAAATTCAACCTCTGCTGTTCTCTGGTTGGGTCTCTGGGTCCAGTTCTGGCATTTTGACCTTTTGACTGAATCAAGGTCCATTTAATTCCAGTCCAAACATTGCTTTGACGCCTGGGATGTCTGACACAAACAATCCAGGTCCGCTGGCTAACCCCCAGCATCAGTAAAATATATAAATGGGAACACAGAAGATACATCTGTAGAGAATTCTTAGACGAGGTTTATGTTCCAAATTTCTTCTGTTTCATGGGAGGTGGCAGCTGAGCCAGGATATCGCTGAGCGATCTCTCCACCAGCACCAGTTCCCCATCCTCCAACAAGTCCATAAAAAGCAGCGGCTGCACAGAGTCCAGCAATCAGCACACAAAGCGTTAATATTCACCGGGAAAGAGAAATGGAGAAGAGAGTTAAACAGGGAAACAGTGATTGGACAATTTTTATTTTAATAATATGTTGACATGACCTACACTTTATGAAATCAGTAACACATATAAGCCAATAAATTAAAATCATCTGTAGGTGTTGACTGGTAAACTGGATAATGTATCCCAGACGGGCAGGCAGACCGAAAAATAATAATTTAAACACAATATCACCCACCTGATACTTCCTGGTTATTTTAAAGGCGTGTGCCTGACTCCTTCGCGCGCTTTCTGAGAGATGCTTTAGTGATTTCTGGTTGACGAGCGCAGTTTTATCATCTGGAAGCGGCTGAGCGGAGAGACACGGGGCATTATAATGGGGAAGACAGCTCGGTGATACAATCTTAAAGTGGCACATTATCCTTAGTACTAATCCCTGCTAAAATGGGGGATTCCATCCAAGGTTACCAGATTTAAAATTACTGCCACTGTAAATGTTTCTGCAGGCACCATGGCCTGTTGGATTTGCAGAGCAGACGTCCCTCTCAACACAGAGTTCTCCAGGCAGCGGAGATCCCAGCGGCTTCATTATAGGAAGTAATAATAATAAGCAGGGATAGCACTGCTAAGGGGAAATCTCATTGATAAAAGATGGACATAAGACAAAAACATACAGAGATACAAAGCTCTCACATTGGTTATGACATTAGATTTGACTTCACAGTCTACAACTTACTAGAGACTTATCCAGGACACAGAACATGTAGTTATCATGCATCAGAATGTCCTCAGGCCTTGAGGGGTTAAATGTGATGCCAGTGATGGGCGTGTCTCGTTCCTGCCAATCACGATGGAGACCATGCTGCAGGACTGTTCGGCTCCATTCGGTGTACTGTTTCCGAGCAAGGCTAAACTCCACCACCTGGGGAGCGAGATAGGGAACACGACTGTGACATGCGACTTGTGTTATATGACTGTAGTATGAGCGTGCCCCCACATCAGAGCGCTCCTCACCTGCTGGTCTGCATGAGCAATCACCAGGTTATTAGTGGACGGGTGGATACCGATGGCAGTAGGAGGAGAATTGTATTGAGGCACTGACAATTTAAACTGCAAAAAAAGCAGACGTTAAGTAAGTTTAAATGCAGAAAGCGAATATGAATACAGGACTAATGTCATACAGTGTTGTTAATATTTGCCATTCATTTCCCACCTTTAGCTTCTTCACATTGTAGACATCAATCTGAGAGCTGGGACATGCCACTGCCAGTAATGATCCATCTGTGCTCGCAGCCAGAAGATGAACAGGACTTGTAGAAGCTGTTGACACAATTGGTTGACTGTCAGACAAGACTGTCCTCCAAATTAACACCACAAGGTAATAGCGGATCCTGCAACTCTTCAATCCTTTGTGGAGACTCAATATCTAGTCTCCGATCATCACTGTCTCAGACAATCCCCCTATTGTCACTACCACCTCAATGAGGAGTCCTCCCAACCCCTTGTGCCAACTCAGCTGCTATTAACAGCGCCTGGACTATTGTCCGCTTGCCACAAACCTCTGATTCCTTTGCAACTGTACCCAGCCCAAGCCAACAAGTCAGTTTTTCCCCTGTTAGGATATTCTCATTACCTGATGGGGGAGTTAGGGTGTGATTGTGCTGGCAGCTGCCCTCAGACAGGTCCAGCACATGGACAGATGCTCCCTCTGAGCCTACGTAGAGCCGTGTGGAGTCAGGAGAGAAGAGAAGTTGCAGAGCTCCAGTTTTTGGCTGGGGGACTTTAGGAACCTATGGGGGGAAAATAAAATATGATCATCTTTGCAGGTGTTGTGAAACTAGTCCCAGCATACCTTGTCAGCCATCGGCTGGCTATCTGTTGGCAAAGCATGCTGGGGCTTATAGTTTCATAAGACCTGGAGAGCCACAGGCTGGCCAAGCATGTGTACATTGTATCCATGTACGGAGTTATCAGCAGTCATTATCTGGAAACGCTGGGTCTCTGTTACTAAAGGTTGTAACATTTATATAATCCACAATCTATATATTCACGTTCATTTCCTATGATGCAGACAAACGTTCTGTTCAGGGACTCACCCGACTGATGCTAATACTATCGTTCTCATAATGCAGCCTGTGCAGGAACAGACGGGAGGACGTGGCGTAAGAAATCCAGGAACCACAGCGGGAGATGGCGCTGCACCGGATATTCTCACTGCCCTAAAAAGAAGAGAATCAGTCGGAAGACAGGTTCACCCATAGAAACTTGGCAGAATAGTCTTTCAAAAGTGCTGTTCAACATCAGAGAACGTTCACCAATTGGCTTGTGCCTGCCCCACTGCAGCTTTTACTAAATACATTGCTTTATCTGACTAGCTGACTGTGCTTTTAAGCCATGTATTTATATAATCAAGCAGAATATTTATTTGTGCTGCCTGGGATATGATTCGCTCTTCATTGGATACCAGTTTATCCAGACAGCAAGTTTTTGTCATTTCCCATAACAATGAAAATAAACAGGTCTACTTGATGATATAAGACTGCAGTTAGTATGGTTATTATTAGGGGAGGGAAGACAAGTACAACACAATAAATCAAAGTTACCAGAAGGTGGAAATTCCATTTAAAGCCTTCACCTTCCCAAGTGCTACAAATCGACACAAAAGATTACAGTAGACAAGCTGCAACAATATTCAATTCCTGCCTCTTTAAGAAGCAACTGCCGTATACAACAGATATTTATTTTTGACTGTCATCAGTGAAGGAAACTGGTTAGGAGAATATATAATATATATATATATATATATATATATATATATATATATATATATATATATATATATATATATTATATATATATATATATATATATATACACACACACACACACACAAGTTAGCCTGTGCATGATACTCATGCATTCTAGTCAAATCAAGCTACTTAAGGTGTTAAAAAGGTTCTTGTCATGCATTTGGGCCTAGCCCAGGCATCCTCAGGGGTAGAGCGTTACTTCCCGACGCAAGCGCCCTTTTTTAACGTGGTTTTGTCCACATGTCACCACCTCATCATTTTTCTCCATCACCTCATCCTTCATCTTCATCGCCACATCCTTCATCAAGCTACTTAAGGTGTTAAAAACTCCCCACTGTCACCCTCGGCAACCACCAACCACTCCCAACTGTCACTTCTCCTTCAAGAAATATATAGGTCAGTGTATAACTCTGCCCAGCAGGTGGCGCTGCAGCTTGGTTTGTTTTTTCCCCCCACACACGCCACTAGGCATTTATATAGTAGATTTTTCCCGGATGGGGTAAAACATAACCCACCACCGTTCTCCTATTGTCAAGAAGAAAAAGACTTGTATAATATACAATGCTTTACAATCACCACCCCAAAATTACGTCCTATTATAAAGACGTAGAATTTGTAAAGAACTATACAATAAAACTGGGAGATAACCCTTCTGATTACATATTAGTGAGAGTGAAACGTTCATCTGTGCGCACAGGTGTCCTTTACGTTGATTTCCTCAGTGGAGATCTGAACTGAAGTGAAATATCTGCCCCTTGCATGGGGAGTACAGCCGCAGGGAACACCATATCTTACTTAAATAGTATGTCCAGCAATTTTGGGCTAGTCCAAGATTTCCCAAACCCGGTCCTCATGGACCCCTAACAGTGCATGTTTTCCATGTCTCCCTGCTGGAGCACAGGTGTAATCATTACTGACTGACACATTGTAACAGATCCACAGGTGTAATCATTACTGACTGACACATTGTAACAGATCCACAGGTGGTATAATTATATCACTGGTCACCTGGATAACATGCACTGTTAGGGCTCCCTGAGGACTGGGTTTGGGAAATACTGGGACAGTCTAATGATGGCGATGTATTGTTGTAGGTGAACAAAATAAATGTAATATCATTCAGACCAGACACTATATAATGAAAAATGTATTTATGGAGGATGGGTGCACTGCAGTTTATAAGCTGCTGTATTTTTTGCACTATATTCTGCTATATGTGTGACTTATGTGTCATCACCAGCCAGTACATATATGCTGAAAATGTATTTTTCCTGCAAACATTAACCAGGCAGATCCAGGTTTTCCTGGTCTCCTGTAAATAGACCCAGTCAGTAGACTCGGTGCTGCCACCTAGAGGCTGCTCTCACCTTTCTCTTCAGCTGCAGTAGGAGCTCTTGTTCCCGGGTCACAGAAAGGATGTCGCCATCAGTACCTACAACAGACAGAAATGGATAGAGTTAGAAGTCTATAAAAATAACTTCTAGCCTATAATAATAAAATTAATTAATTTGCATTATTCATTCAAAACTGCACAATGGATTCCCAAGATAAGTCCATAAGTTAATGGGGTTCTCCAACTTTAAAGGACTTTAACCCACTGGCTTGTACACACCGTCTTGCAACTTTTGCTGAATGCACTGTTTTAGCTGTCTACCTTCTGTGCTTTTTAGTCCTATACTTATATCACGAGGCAGAGTTGCTTACGTTCATTAATCTGGGATATGTTGGCGCTCTGCTGTACTCTCTGCCTTGGGTACACCATATATTGGTCAAAGACCTGACAGATCATCAGAGGAGGCCCTGCAGGTGGTTAATGACCACACACATTAGTGCAAACACAGACCGGATGGATTTGCCAGGCAGATGCACTAAAACCCAACTGGATTATGATAAAGCAGAATCATTTTGAATGAAAGTTCCTGGTCAAAAAGGGCTAAGAACCTCCAACCTATAGCAAGCCCCTCTCACCTGATTCATCGGTCTGTCCCAGCCGCCACAACTCCAGACGTTCAGGGAACTGGAAGAGAAGCAAGCGTGCTGCTTGTGCGCAGGACACCAGATGGCGCTGTAGAGAGAAAGAGAGACTTATGACTATAGTGTACAACTTAGTTAGGTAACATGTGGCTCTCCACCTCTTGTGGAACTACAAACCACAGCAAGCTAGGCAAATATTCTAAGCCAGGCATAGACACCATGTTGTTATTCAGTTGCAGTGGAACAATTACCAGTATGCCTCAGCAGGGCATATAACATTTAGAGACTTGTACTTTATAAAGTAGAGTAACAGGAGGCTGGCGTAGCATACTGGGACTTGTAGTTCCCTCTTGGCCGTCAGCGTGGAGGCTAGAGGCTGGCATGCTGGGGCCTCCGGTTACCTAAGTCTGGTATAGAATATCAGTGTCCAAGTGTTGCACAAACATTGCATCTGGTCAGAATGACTTACATGTGGGAACGTGATTTTCCTCAGAGCAGCGTCATACGATTTTGTCTCTATCTTTTCCAAAAAGGGTCGGCAAACAATATGTCCGTCAGCACCTGCGAGATAAGGGGAGTCTGTAGAACTGAAAGCCAGCAATGCACATTCTATAAATAACACATGGGGACATTGTACCTCCAGAAATGAAAGACGTGCTGGTGTGAGCCACTGCTCTGACATCGTGGGTGTGATACTTAAATGGTTTTGTGCAAACCCAATGCTGCTCCGCCTTCCCCTCCCGCACAGCCAGGCGCTGGAACTGGTAGACGACCCCGTGACTAGTGCCCACCACCAAGCTGTCCTCTGACTGCCAAGAAAAGAAACAGAAGAGATCAGCATTTTTATAAAGTGGGTTCCATGTCTTTAAATGCACAGTGAACAGCGAGGTCACCTGGGACACTGCGAGGCACAGGATGTCAAAGCTCGCGACAGGGTGCGTGCGGATAAGTGTCCCCTTCTCCAAGTCCCAGAACTGCAGCTTCCCGGCAGAATCCACGCTGATGATTTCTCCACAGGACAGGACCGCCACACTCCACACAATGCATTCACGGTTCTGGCCACTCACCGGGCGGCGGTCCAGTTTCAGCACTTGCAGCTGATGACCTGGGGGTGGAAAAGACAACCAGAATGTCAAACCAATGCGCAAATATACGCCACGCATTTTAGGCCAACCAATGTAATCTGAACGGTCATTAAGACATTATTATGGTATAGAGCTAACGTAGCATCTTGCAGCTTTCAAGCAAAACGCCTGCCTGATCTTGTTCCTTCCCCCCTCTATAATCCATTTCCTAGTGATCCAGTGAGCACAGCACATTCCTGCAGTTACTGAAGAGTAGTTTGTGATTGGATGTTGGTATCTTCTTACTAGCTTGACTGGCCAACCACAGACACATAGAAACATACTGTGCAGTGATCTACACTAAGATAAAGTATGGCTTTCTAGTGAGGGCAAGGACACTGCTACAATATGTTCCTCTACGATAGGACCAGCAAGGGTATTGTATGCGCTGTATAAAAAAGGCATTGTTAGTGGATGGGGTAGAGGTACAAACTTTCATTTCGGGACTGTGCTGTTGCCATAACTTGATATTGGCCGAGATCAGACCCCATAAAATACCGTGCAGTAAAAACACGGAGCAGCCTTGCTGGCTGGGTAGAATATTCTCAAAAGATGTAGAGCTTGAAATGTTTGAAGTTAGGTAACCTATGTTTGGTAGGGGCTCCTGTGAAACCCAATAACAGTTTTCTGGCTGTGTAACTCGTCAAAATGCTGTTACAGAGGGGGACATGTGCAATCATTGTGACAATAACCTACAATTCACACAATTTTTTGTAAGTTTGCATCTAATAGTACACAATGCTGTCACAGAGATAGGCAGTGTGCCGTGCAGCTGGTTGAATCCCGAGAGCCAGAGAAGGTAACACAGAATAGATTTTGAATTGGGAGTCCATAGAGTAACCAAACTTGACGACCTGTTTGGCCTCCTGTGGAGCAAGTTCATTAGCTAATGTGTGTTTGGGAATAACATACTTTATGGAAGCCACTTGTACCCTTTAATGAAACTGGTCAACACTAGACTAATGTTCCAAACGTATCTATTATGTGTGTACAGTGGAGCTAATAATTATTTTGCAGAAGTCGCTGGCTAACGTTTTACAGCGAATAGACAATCAGGGATATACCCAAGTCTGGTATAAACCTTTATCCATAGACACAAGGGTGTAAACAGGCGAAATCCCTACACTAATCACCTGACAAAACGCTGAACACTCTAATCACATTGACGGAACCAGTGACGATGTGAGTCCCTAACGGATGCCAAGCCAGACAGATGATACGACCTGAGAGACAAGACAAAAACAGAGGAGAACATCGGTCAGTAAAGCTGTAACGCTGGCATCGGACATGATCACATGGTCAATCTGTCAATCAATCACCTTTCTGACGGTCCAAGTTCTTCTCAAACACAACACTCTCCGGAGTAATGCTGAACAGCTTCACAGTGCCATCTTCACAGCTCACCTGCATTACACAGAAGGAAGACAGCTCAGCGGTAGGCTTAGAGCATGGCAGTATCTGTAAATTAATAACATTATGTGTGCACCGGGATATTGATTAAAGATAATAGGACTTACTGCAAGATGGGAGCCGCTAGGACTTGCTGCAATACTCCAGATGGGGCCTCCGAATGCATCCAGAGAATATTTAACACACTGTTTCTGCAGGTCGTACTCAACGATCTCTCCATTCAGACCAGCAGAGAAGAGTCGCTCGCCGGCAACCCAGCAGATCGACTCTGTGCATCTTTTCTCGTCACCAGGAATAATCTGCACAACACAGAATACAGAAAAATAAAATGTTCAGGTAAGTTGTAACTGTATTTGCAGGTGATACGTAACCAGTTACTATACATTCATATTTCTACCTACTTTTTCCTGGTAGTAGTTGGCGGGAAAGCTGAAAACTTCCACAGATCCATCATTACGAGCCACGGCGAGTCTCTGGGTCTGTTCTGAGAACGCCATACAGCTCACACCAGATGGCATGTAGTCAAAGAACCGGACACAGTGAACCTTAAACTCCCCCATTTCTGGGAAAAGGGAGAAACATTTACTACAGGTTAGCAAAACGCACACACTTGCTGACTGCTATAAAATTATTTAAATCTTTCAAAATTAATGTAACAAACTGTCTTGTCATTTGTGTGCATTTTATATTGTGTGAGTATATAGAAAGTGTACGCATCATTCTGCAGCTTTGGCTGCTGTTTGCGTGTTTTAATAATAGTGCAAATTATCATGTGAGTGTTTACTAGTGCACATGAGTTATATCGGTGTGCTCCCCGGAAAACGTTGCCAGCCGGATGGCATTAGGAAGCAGCCAGGTGGGGGCAGTTGTAATACTTTGCAATAATAATGAAAAATATTGGCGTCCCATCTCTCAGCTGCCGTGCCCCTCCAAGCTTCTAGAGAGACTTGCCTACACTCGCCTCACACGCTTCCTTTCCGCTAACAACCTGTTGGATCCTCTTCAGTCTGGCTTTCGTTCTCAACACTCTACAGAGACTGCGTTAACCAAGGTTGTCAATGATCTGATCCCTGCTAAAACTGAACTCCATTACTCTCTCCTAATTCTCCTGGATCTCTCGGCTGCATTTGACACCGTTGACCACTCTGTTCTCCTACAAACGCTGAAATCCCTAGGTCTTCAAGACACTGTTCTATCCTGGTTCTCATCCTACCTTTCTAATCGCTCTTTCACTGTTAATTTCTCTGGAGCCACCTCTGCTCCACTTCCCCTATCAGTTGGAGTACCACAAGGCTCAGTGCTAGGTCCTCTGCTGTTCTCTATCTATACCGCTTCTCTTGGAAATCTAATAAGTTCCTTTAGCTTTCAGTATTATCTCTATGCGGATGATACCCAAATCTATCTATCCTCTCCTGATCTCTCGACATCTGTGTTGTCCCGTGTAACTGACTGTCTTTCTGCCATTTCATCTTGGATGTCCTCTCGCCAACTCAAACTTAATCTTTCTAAAACAGAGTTAATAATATTCCCACCCACCATCAAGAGCATACATGACCATAAATCCCACCCCACAAGCTCGCTGCCTAGGTGTAATCCTTGACTCACAATTATCCTTTGTTCCCCACATTGACTCTATATCTAAATCCTGCTACTTACATCTAAAGAACATTTCTAGAATTCGCACATATCTCACGCAAGACACTGCAAAAACCTTAATTCATGCACTCATCATCTCCCGCATTGACTATTGCAATTCCCTCCTTACTGGTCTTCCCAAGAACAGTCTCAAACCTCTACAATCTATTTTTTTTGCAAATCGTTCTTCCTCTGTTGAATCACTCTGTATGTCTCTACACTGGCTGCCTGTTTTGTACCGAATCCAATATAAAATACTTTTACTAACCTACAAGGCCATCAACAAAGCTGCACCAACATACATCTCCTCTCTTGTCTCAAAATATCTCCCAACTCTGCAACTCCGTTCTACACAAGATCTGCGTCTCTCATCCACCCTCATTACATCCTCCCATTCCCGGTTATAGGACTTTTTTCGGGCTGCACCCACTCTATGGAATGCTCTCCCTCGCACAGTAAGACTCTCCTCTGGTCTACAAACTTTCAAGCATTCTCTGAAAACCTACCTCTTCAGACAAGCTTATAATATTCCTCAGCCACCCTCTTAACCTCGCTACCTTTAGCCTGTTACACAATTTCACACAAGACAACTACCCCCTGACCAACATTGTTGTGTGACGGGATCATTGAGCTTATGAGTCACTTTTACCTTTGCAGTCTGGCTGGGCCAAAATGCATAATGTAGACTTAACCTCATGTGTCAATCTCGCATTGTCCCATAGATTGTAAGCTTGCGAGCGGGGCCTTCTCACCTCTTTGTCTGTTTTACCCAGTTTGTTTATTAGTTTACTGTGTTTGTCCCCAATTGTAAAGTGCTACAGAATATGATGGCGCTATATAAATAAATGATGATAATTGGTGGTTATTGCCTACATCTGCCAGGACTTGTGGTCAGTGGTCTAACACACACTGCTGGTTGTAGTGCTCACACTGAGCCTGTCCTAATAGCAGAAACTATGGTTTATTCTATTATAATAGGACTCTGTTGGGATTCAAGAGCCAGGTGGCAAGTAAAAACAGCCGGGTGGAGCAACCAGGAGCTGGGAAGAACACGATAGATAGATAAATAGATAAATAGATAGAGTAACAAATGGAGGCATTTAGTTGTCTATCTGCAGAGAAAGGATGCAAGCAGAATAACACGTTTGGGCAGCAGTGCACCTATTTTAATGATAAAAAGGCGGAGGGTAAAGGTGTAACAAAATAATGGTAAATGGTCTGATTTAAGTTACATTCTTTGAAAGTGCCTCTTCCCACAGCTACAGGCCTGTCTGCAGTAAGAGCAATCAGCTGATAAGAACTCCCTTTTAAAGGGAAGGTGGGAGTGTCACCTGACCATCAAGCTAGGGTTGTGGGAGGAGTGCCAGGTATAAAAAACAGTTTGTTTCATTGTCCAGTGTTACCGATGCTAGAAAAGCTGGCCTCTTTTTATTGAGTGTTTATATAGGCATTTTTGTCTCTCTCTCTCATGGTGTCAAATTAACAAAACACCCAAAGGGTATTTTAATTCAGGATACCCCTTGTTTGAACCACAAATCTGGATATCCTTACAGGTTGCAAGGCTACAGTAGATTTAGAAGAAACCAGTATCACCTTATGAATACATAAAAGAAGATAAATATTAGTTAGATATTCAGAAGAATTAGGACATCATGGAATATTGTAGCGAGAGACTCTGCAGACTGACTTTGATTAGCTAAAGATTTCAGTGAAAGACAAATGTATATGAAAAACAACAAAAAAGTACGTTATTTGTATATTATGTGATGAACAAAGATCAGACACTTGAACATTGTGAGTATAACAAAGATCAGCTATGTCATAAATTGTATTGTATCTACAGATGTGATGCAATACATTAATCCTTGTAAAGCCCGAGTATTATGGGTAGATGTATTTAACCTTCTAAAAGGGAAAAAAGTGGAGGTGTTGCCCATAGCAACCAATACATTTCTAGCCATCATCTTCTAGACTGTACGAGATACATGATAGCTAGAATCTGATTGGTTGCTATGGGCAATACCTCCACCTTCTTTTTTAGAAGCTTTAGTAAATCAACCTCTTAGGAGTAAATTTATCAAGTTGCAGGTTTGAAAAGTGATGTCTATAGCAATCATGATTCTAGATGCAGTTTTTTAGAATGCACTAAATAAAGAACTAGAATCCGATTGCTTGCTATAGGCAACATCTCCACTTTTCAAACCTGCTGGAGAGTGGCAGTTTAATAAATTTACCTCTTAATGTTAATATGAAGCACTATTATGAGTATTAGCAACAATGATCTACGTGCTTATAAAGCTCTTACATAGATCATTATTTTCCATGCCTCCAACTTTGACCATAACACCTGCGTTCCATGAATTAATGTGTCTTATGTCACTGAAGGGGAGAGATTTGTTGGTTATATTGTACAATGTATATAGCTTACACTTCTGGTTAATAGGTTATGCATTGCATAATCGTGCACACTTAAAATGTTGACATGACTTAATAAAAAGTACTGTTTACATATTTACAATAACCAGTGTGCTGAGGATTTTCTTCACTATATTATATGTATGACACAGATCACACATGTATGAGTAGAATGTATGTATAACGGATCAGAAACAAGTACAAAAGGAACATAAATCAGTATACTGCGAGTATGTTTAACATAAGCCAGACATGTATATTATTTGCAGATTGTGTGTACAATATCTGTACAATGTTTGTATAAAATAGAACAGTCACATGCATGTTATATGTAAACTGTATGTAAAACAAAGATCAGACACATTAGGTTGCATGTAGACTATCATACACATAGTGTGTGATAATAATGTGAAAATACCACAGGTCAGACATTGCATGCTATGTGTAGATATTGTGTATGCTATGTGTAGATACTGTGTATGCTATGTGTAGATACTGTGTAAAACACAGGTCAGCCACATGTACAAGTATAGTAGAAAAAACAAACACAGAAACACCAGGGTAAATGAGGGACACCAAGCATACTGAAAGCAAGGGCTTCTACACAGGTGTATCTCATGTATAAGAATGCTGGACTGTCCTGGATGCCTACAGTTATATCCAGCATGAGGAGACCTCAGTGATTGTTGAGGATCAGCTTTCAGTGACCCAGATCGCTCAACATGCTGATGTCTCAAGAACAACTGAGTCTAAGGAAGTGTCAGCAGGAAACTGAGAAGACATCATCAGCAATGGCCAAAAGTTGGTGGAAGTGCATGCTCTGGGATAGCGGAATGTGCACGGGACACATGTATGTAATATATGACGTGTAGCAGAAAGGACTGAACACATGTAAGTAGCATACAGGACGTGACACATGTATGTTATATAGAACACATGTATGTAGCATACAAGACAGATGTATGTAATATAGGACACATGTATGTAGCATACAAAACAGGACATATGTATGTAATATAGGACACATGTATGTAGCATACAGGACGTGACACATGCATGTAATTCAGGACAGGACGCATGTAACACATATGTAGCATACATAACAGGACCCATGTAATATATTAGGACACATGTATGTATGTAAGCTATAGGACACATATGTATGAAATATAGGACATGTATGTAATATGGGACACATGCATGTAATTCAGCACAGGACGCATGTATATAACACATATATGTAGCATACAGAACAGGACACATGTAAACTATAGGACACATATATGTAGTATAATCAGCCACAAACCCCAACTCCGATCACGCTGTCTCTCTTCCTTCACGTGGATGCCGGGACACCCGGAAGCGGAAGTACGTCACTGCGGAGGCCCCGCCCCTCTCCACCTGAGGCGCCAACTTCAGTTCTGTCACCGGCAGCTCCGGTTCCTGACTGACCGTCATGGTGCAAATCTGTGTGTGCAGGTGAGAGCGGCTTTCCGTGTCCTCTCACCTCACCTCTGTTATACTGTGTATTATATGTACTATATCCTCCACTGTTATATTATAATCACTGACATTAGTACCTGGTGTTTTAACCATTGATCTTGAATGAATATTAATATATGCATTGAGAATAGATCATGATAATTACACACAGAATGACAGGGAAGGTTTTGTACAGTTAGTTGATCCCTATTTATAATAAGGACTTTTCCTGGAACAAATATTTAAAACTTTGGACTGTCCCTAAAAAGCAGGAAGATGTTACAACAATGGACTTGGATGTGATTTATAGTTGGAGAGCGCATAAGCCAGTGGGACCAGCACTTTCATAGGAATTACATTTACTTGTGGTGTTTGACAATGATTTTACGAAAATCCTTTGTGGTTCTCACAGTTTAGTAAATTATATTTGTGCTTCCACCTCTATTGAAAAGCATTCTGATGAATCTGTACTAAGATGTCTCTACATTAGTGTATATTGGTTTGAGAATCTGCTGGTTGAATGGCGCACAATTTTAGGTGGTCCCATTACAGTAACTGAGGTGTGGTGTGCTTTGATTTTATATACTTTGCCTATAGAAAAAAATAACTAGTACTAAATTATTATCTCAAGAGTTTCCTATCGAGCGTGTTTTGTTGTTCATAACCTCATGTCGTGCTTGTCGTTACATTGCAGAGATGCTCAAGGGCAGCCAGAAGAATGGCTGCTTATGGAGCTCCAGGGGGGGATAGAAGCCCGCAAGCAGGATGGGTTAGCTGGAAAACTAATGGGTGATCTGCAGTACACGAAAGAGGTAAGAAGCATAACTTGCATTCACACTGTACAGACTACTGCTTTGTTATGACATTTCGTTCTGTTTGTCTAGTACACTGCTTCTGTAGCTGTTTGGATATTAATATTCCATTTCCATGTTTACAGTTAGTTATGAGTGAGAACTGCTAAATGACTTGTTCTGCTGGTATGAAATGTAACATTACAGAGCCACCTAGTGCCCAAAATATCATACAAGTAATTGTGCAAATGTGGTTTCACCCTCCCAAGTTATAATTCTAATCTTTAAGAAAGTAATAACCCCCTCTTGTTTTTGTTTTGTTTTTATAAACTCTGCATGAAGTAATTTACATAACATACTATTTTTGAAAAGTAACTTTTTGTCACAACACCGGATTTATCTGTGCATGAAAATAGCTTTAAAGTCACATTTCTATATACTGTTGATAAAAATAGTGTCAGTGCTATGGAAATAACTTTGTTGTGCCTATTTAAGGCCTGATGTAGAGTTGAATGCGTACACATTAACGCAAAGCAAAAATTTTAAGTTAAACGTAACTTTCATTTGCAGCTCCATCTCGTTCCACGCATCTGGAAAGGCGACAACGCATGTTATGTAGGGGTGTGATGAACACATAAGTCTAGCACGCCACTTGAGATGCGGCCTTTTACGTCTAAGGCATTTATTGATACTTCTTAGGAGGCTGATGGGTTGCAGCTCATGGAGGCTTGGTGTATTGATGCTGATCTTAAGCACAGATCTTATGTTGATCCTCCACCATGGTTCCAGAATGTCTTGGAGACAAAAAACTAAAATAGTAGTCTGAGACTGTTTTATTTTATAAGGCGACAGAAAAGTCTGTCCAAGGTTCACAAATCCTATGTGATTCTCCTAGCTCAGATTCAGACCCCATGGAGCTCTTTCCGCCAGAGATTAAGCGTATAGTCCAATTGTATGAAGGAAGTGAAAGCAACAAAACGATCGAGCTGTTATTGAGAAATATGAATCTGGAAGGGCAGCATTCGGCTCAAAAACTGACTAGCTTGTAAAAAAGACGAAAGAGTAATGTGTAAATCTCAAAAGCTCTCTAAACAGGATCTCTCTGATCTCTGAACTGAAGTTGAAGTAGTCAAAAATAACATAGAAGATCCAGAGGACTGGTCCAGGGTGAACATTGTTCAAATGGAAAATATTCTGAAATTGGTGGTTTCAAAAGTGCTCCCTGCATACTTGCAAGGCCTATCTTAAATAGCTGGCTTCAGATACTTCAGGAAAAGACCTGAAATTAGATTGTGCTCACCAAACCTTCAATAGATCAACCCCTACCCCCCCCCAGCAATGAGGTTTTTCTGTTTCATTACTTAAACCTCACATAAGAACAGCCTCAAATAATGTCTCTGCACTTCCATATTCGGAGGCTAAACTTCTACTGTTCCAAGATTTAGCACCCACCACACAAACCATAACCTAAAGATGTGAAGTATGTTACCAAGATGTTCTGTAACCCTGACATCCACTATGGAGACTCCCTTTCAACTGCCAGCAATACATGACAGCAGAACCTATACTAAACTGAAGCCAGATCAAGGGTATGACCTCTGCAAATTTGGTTTGACTGGAAAATCAACCTAGACTTCTCTGCCTCCTGCGCAGAAGAAGCAGAATCCCATCCTTCCTCTACTTTCCAGAGTGGTCTATAATCTACAATTCTTGGAATCACAGATCCAAGATCAACAACCTCATGGAATCCAGAACATGATGGTTTTTTCCACTGATTTGTTAAGATAGCACAAAGGCATATTCTATACAGTGCTGAGACCACCCCTGCTGGAACCCTTAGTTTTTCTGGCTTCCTGTTCTTTCTCTGCATTGCAATGAGTTGCTAATGGTTATCCTCAAAATAAAATACTATATGGTATACAGAGCCCTTTTGCAGAACCTTTGCCACTATGTGCAAGCTGCAAAATTGTGGCATATGCTAAATCTGGCCCATACTCTTTATGTACAAAAGCCACTTGCACTTAGACTCTCATTGTGACTTGCACTCTATATGGAAATATGAGCTGCCATATCTGCTCTATAATACCTGATGCACAGACATTCATCTGAAATAATGGTAAATGGTGCTACCATATGAAATTAACATGGTTGGATGATAACTGTATCAGTGTCTGGGAATTTTGGTCATGAGTGCCTAAATTGTCCAACTTGATTGCTAAGTTGGTGGCTAACGTTAATCTTTAGGTTGCACAGTCCTTCTGTAAGCCAATATCAGTGAATGCTGCAAGTCTAAATGTGCCATAGATTGTTATTGACGAATCACAAGAACATAGAATAACACTAATTAAAATCTTTCTAAATAAAGCTTACGAACAGGTGTGGAATAATTGCTCACCACCATGAGGGTGTAATGAAGTACAGAAATTATTAATGCCTTGGATACGTTTAAAGCTATATTGAATATCTCCCATAGATTGTAAGCCTGCGAGCAGGGCCTTACCTGTGTCTGTATTAGCCAGTATTGTTTTAGTACTGTGTTTATTCCCAATTGTAAAGCGCTACGAAATTTGCTGGCACTATATAAATAAATGTAATGATGAATTGGGATTACTGAAACTTGAACAATGTGCTAGATAGCAATACTTAATGATACCACAAGGTGTCACACACGAGTCCCTTTGCAGAACTCTAGTCGGCAACCCTTGGAACAGCAGTGGCCAACATGTGGCTCTTTGTGCTTTGAAATGTGGCTCAACAAAGTATAGTTGTCCAGGTGCCGGCAGGGGTAGATTTGAAAATATACAGCTGCTAGACTGACCGAGTGCATCCGTGACTTGTGACTTCCTCTGAACAATGGAGAGAGGCCGCAGTGTCGCAGACAGTACAATCAGGGAAGGAGGAGGAGAGTGTAGTGTGCTCTTCCTCCTTCCTCTGTGCAGGCAAGTAAGGGGCATGTGAAGAGGCTGATGGGCATGTAAGGAGATGTGATGGAATATGTGTTGGTCTGTAGGCATGAGGGGGGGGGGGGGTGATTCGCATGTATGGAGCATATGGGAAGATCTGATTGTATGGGGAATTTCGGGTATATTTGGCATGTGGGGAGGTTATTGTTATTATTAATTTTTATTTATAGGGCGCCACAAAGTATCCGTAGCGCCGTACAAGGACAACCAATGGCACAGTACAAGTAACAGTAAACACTATAACTCTGGGGGCTCAGGCACAGCATGAAAGAGAAGGAGGGAGGGGAAAAGTGAGTACAGGCAGGTAACTATGGCCCAAGAGGGTGGGCACGGATGACAGGTTGAGAGTCACTGAGGGGAGCGGAGAGAAGTGAGAAGAGACAGGGCAGAGGGACCGAGAGGAGGTGAGCTGAGTAGCTGGAGAGCGCAGTTAAAAGTGATGGAAACAGGAGGTAGGAGAGCCCTGCTCAAAGGAGCGAACAATCTAAAGGGAGGGGAAGACAGACAGACACATGGATGAGACGGAGAGACGGCAGAAACGGAGACGGAGTCGAGGAAGGGGGAGAAGGGATGAGAAAGAGAGGTAGCCGACCGGTGGGAGTTTAGGCATGAGACTGGAAGGCTTTAAGGAAAAGGTGGGTTTTTAATGTTCGTTTGAAAGAGGACAGATTAGGGGAAGTTCTGATGGAGCGGGGGAGCTTGTTCCAATGGAGGGGAGCGGCGCGGGAGAAGTCTTGGATACGTGCGTGAGAGGAGGTAATCAGAGGGGAAGAGAGACGACGATCGTTGGACGATCGCAGTGAGCGGGAGGGAGTGTGAATAGAGATAAGGTTAGAGATGTAGGGAGCAGTGGAGTTGGCGAGGGCCTTGTAAGTCAGAGTGAGGAGCTTGAAAAGGATTCTGTAGGGGAAGGGGAGCCAGTGAAGGGCTTGGTAGAATGGGGAGACAGGTGGAACGGCGATGGGTATTGGGTATTTGTAGGTTGATGGGTATTTAAGGGGCATGTGGAGGAGGATTTTATGATTTTTCTGAACATTTTGGCAATGTGTTGGATATTTTGTTTTCTTGCTTGCCAAGTTATTGTAACTTGTTTTCAATGTGTGTATGTTATGTTTGTGCATGTATATGTGTGTGTACATGTGTATATGTGTATATATATATATATATATATATATATATATATATATATATATATATATATATATATATATATATGCACACACATATAAAAGGTAAAATTGGCTCTTTGCAGTACCTATATATTTTTTGGGCTCTTTTGTTTCTGATTGGCCATCCCTGCTTTGGAACTTCAACTGAAGCAGAGTTACTGTATATCTTGAGCATTGAGCTAGCCGAGCATTATGGGAGATGTAGTTCAGCAACAACCATGGTGCCTTAGGTTGATCATAACTCATCTATATTGATTGTGTATTAAATGTCTCGCAGCTCACATTGTGATGCTCTCCTCCTATTTCACCAGGGTGTCCCTATTCTTATTATCGGTCATCACATTCTGTATGGGAAGGTTGTAAAACTGGAGAAGCCCTTCGCTGTTCTAGTAAAGAGCAACAGCGTCTCGTCGGAGGAAGCCATGAGCACCACAGAGGTGACCGAGACCAAGTACGATGTGACCGCACTTATTAAGAAGAAAATCATCTTTAAGACACGGCCCAAGCCAATCATCACCAATGTCCCCAAGAAGGTGTGAAGAGCAGACATCGGTCCTCTTACTATGGAGATCTTTCTTGGAGCACTTAGAGGAGCTCCGCAGTGGTTACATTTGGAGGAATGATTGTCATAACCCTGAATCAGATGTGGGGAAATAATGTACATTTCAAGAGCCCATTAGTCAGATCTAGGACCCAAGGAAGATGTGCATCCACTGACCTTAATACAAATGATTCCCAATTGTTATAATAGTTATATTTCTTAGGCATGTTGGCGATCTGGCTCCTGAGATTTTTCCTGCAATGCATTGAATATTCATGTAAATAGTAAATAATTTATAAGGGTTTTTTCTATGTTTGTTTGACTTTATTTTAGCTTTTTTGTTTTTTTCAAAAATGTAAAATGTGTATTTTACTTTTTAATATAAAGAAAGTTTACCTTCATTGGCAGTCGCTGATCCTTTGTTTGAACACCTCAGTTTTGAGTGATGTCAATTTTCTGAACAAACTTGTCTCTAGTGTGTATAGTAGGGAGGAAGCAAAGTATAGATTTTAATCTGCTATTTTGCTATACTGGGTAATAAAATAAAAGGGCAACCCTGAGTTTATTTATTGTTTATGCCTTTGAACAATTAATTTAATGGCTAATTAAGTAGAGCTTGCAAACAAATGCAAGATGCAGGACTGGAATCTATTCAATACATCTATGTCAAGGGGAAAAAAGGTCAATGGATATTGAGCTAAAAAATAATTGTATATTTTATAGAGCACTGTGTGTGTGTGTGTGTGTGTGTGTGTGTGTACACAGACATGAATGATTGTTGTCCCTATCGATGCATAGCAATTCTCTGTCGGGCTATACAATGGTGTCCTCTAAATACCTATAGTGATTAAACAAACAAGTATACACAGGGTATTTCTTAAACAGAAATGCTTTCCATGCAAAATCATTTTTATTTTATGCATCTCTGCTGATTTCATTACCTATACTTTATAGGCGCCCAGTCATTTATAAACTGCAGAGGAAGCAATTTTGTAAACTGACCAATATTCATGAAAATTCAGAATGTCAATTCACTAGGAACCATTAACATCACTGAGGTAGGAGGCACCGCCTATCCATACAGGAGGCCAATATTTAAAAGATGTTGCTTCCTAGAGAATTGATTGGCTGCCTTCTCATCAGACGACAAACATGGCTGCCTGTGGGCTGACGACGCTGAAAGGACATCCTACTGAAATGTTACTTATTGTTATCCAGAAAATATTTGGCAAATTCAAGCAGCAAGATATCCATTATGTTTGATAAGTGGCTTGCTGCGATTATTTTTACCTGATTTAGGTTTGCATTTGTTAAGTTTACACACAATACAATCACACTGTGGGCAAAACGAATATTCATGAGCATGTAGCCTATCAATGGACTAGGAACCAGTACCTCATGAATAGAAGTCTGGCCTCATTAATATTAGTCAGGCAATGCCTCAGTTATAAGTGTGTATTGTGCACAAATGTGATGTAACAAGTTGGTTTCAGAAAAGAATCAAAATGCATATGAAATTTTTGCATGAGTCTGTATTTTATGAACATTTTAAAAACATATTTAAAATGCATATCACAAATAAATAAACACTTGAAAAATATTAAACTGTACAAAAACAAGTTTGAGGACTTTCAGATTGGGGAAGCCAGCCCGTTTAATGCAGGGTGCGGAGGTCATGCTTGTTGCCCTGCTTCGTTGCATGCGATCTGCCAATAGGGATACTCAAATTCAAGAATCTACCGATGGCGTCACCATATGCCTTAAGAGTCTATGTTAATGAGCTACGTAACATACGTGAAATAACGGGTGTGCTTTTACTATACTTCATCTACCTGCCATAGTAGTATGCTGGCGATTGTATTCTTCTGATAAGGCGAGTATTATATATTGCGGTGGTGTTTCTGTATCTTGCATCTGGCTAGCTTTCAATGTATCAAATATGTCCTGTACAGTCTACGGACTGATGGGCTCATACACAGGGGCAGTGATCACTTGCAAGCATTACTATGTTTATATCTGTTTCCCATGTATCTAATTCCTATAGGTAAAGGATACGGCTTCAATTATCTAATGGAGGGGGAGGAATTCTCAATCCCACTTCCAGAGCAATTGAAAGTCAGGATAATAACTAACAATCCTAGTTAAATGTGAATTATGTTTTATCACATTCGGAGTGCATTATTAATTTGCTAAAGTACTTGTCACAAATCTACTCTGCACTGGTGAAACGCGTCTGACAAGCGTTTTCCATAGAATCTGTTGTATTTTTAATAAGGATTTTAACACTGTTGCAGGCAATGATTGTCAAGAAGTGTGTGTATTCCTATTTGGTTTACATTATTTCTGCATCATAGCACTTTTAATACGTTTGTATGAGGCCTGAAAGACTTGAACAGTTCACTTTAGAATCATGTATTAAAGATACAGTTTGGGGGTTTAGTAGGTCTTGAAGCCATGTTTATTTTGAAGGTAATTCCTTCTAATTACCACCACCTTAGATGCAAACTTCTTCAGGTGTTTAAATAATAAACACCCATCAAAGGGCACATCTGATCCCCAAATCCTGTATTTTGTACTATAAGCATATGGTGATACCATTGTTGTCTTCTTTCATTTGGAAGCTGGTTAAGACAAGGAGATTTAGAAGCAGATGAGCTCCTGCTGATTTTACGTTTACTTAACCAATCAGATGTAACTTTCCATGAACCAGGCTACTGTAAACTGATGAAAGCTGCTATCTGGTTGCTATGGGTTACAGCACATTGTTGCTCCCTGTTATTATATGAGACCCATATTGTAGCTTAGTGTTTTTTCTTTTTTTGACTTCTCCTTCTAATACGTCTTATATTGCCTTAATTGCTTGGTGTTTGTATTGTTGCAAAACGATTACGGGTAGTCCATATATTTTATAGATACAGGTTGGCATCTCTACTCTGCATAATAGAATGAACCCTGTACTATTCTGGTTTCAGCCCTGTATTAAAAGAAACCCTGAGACCTGAATGATAGGCTGGTTGTGCATTACATAATACACAGTTGTATACTGAGACACATTAATATTACAACCGTCAGAGCTCACCTATAACAGACCACAATGCTGGAACAACTCTGAGCATGTTTTTTTCCCCATAAGAAGCCATTGTTGCCGAGTTTAAGGTCTGTCTGATTGTTCCCCATAAGATGTTGATAAGGATTGGGTACCTTTTTGTGGGCCACATAAACTGTGATTTGCAGCCCATTAGTTCTACTACTGCATAATTACCACCTTTTATACTTTAAATATCATTCCTTTTATCAAGCTGAAACATCTGCAAGCGGCCATTTAATCTGTTCCAGCTTGTCATGTGGGTTCAATGGTTTTTTAAAGAGGACATTGCTAGCAAGACTGCCTTTGTAAGTGTAGGGGTCAATCGTACTGAGCTGTCATTTTGGAGTCGAATTGCAACAGACATTAATGCACATACTATGCTTGAGAAAGCCATTTATAAAAGTGTCCCACCTTTTGTGTCTTCTAATTCTACTTTAATGCCTTTAGTAATTATTTAAATGACCTGTCGGTGGGGGCTGCCCTGTGGCTGTAGATCATGTGATACTGGCTCTGAAATATGTCATAAGATTACTGTGCTGAAAACTGTTGTCTTACAACTCAATAATGCCAGATTTTCTTCGGCCCTGCCAGTACATGGGGAGTTCTTACTTGCTCATAAATTACAAATATCTATATTTACTGAGGAGATGGCTAACTTCATGCGGATATGTATAATGGCCAATATATAATTAACCATTGCACAGTAATTAGAGGATATGTTTGATTTTATGTTGTCTTTTCAGATATCTATTCAATGAGAATTTTTATGTAGGTGACAGGTTTACTTTCAAGCCTGTAATTAAATTTTCTTAAGAATTGTATTTTAAGGATCAGAGTATCTTTCAGCAACAATGAGCTTCTGATTGGTACAACGTTCTATGAGGACAGCTGACAATGATGGAACAGATTTTAAAACCACAAAACTAGGAGCTCATCCCTGGTGCTCTTAACCTAGTACTACCAATAATGCATGTCATATATAAAATTTATTTCAGCTGCATGGTGAAATAAGACTACATAGGCCTGAGTTAGTTGCATTTAAGAGCATTTGCAGCACATAGCAATGTGTATTGTTGCACTGCACATGCTCACAACTTGGGTCTGTTTGTAGAGTTGCATATATCTTTTGGCCCCTTGCACTTGGAGAGGTGTTAAAATGCACCCGGGGGGTCATTTAACTAGACTTGTCTTGCGGGTAAGGGTAGCCTTGCACTTGGGACTCTATATCTCATTTAATCACTGATTTCCAGGATCACTCCAATCATTTTGTTACTAGCTTCAAATACAGTCTCCAAAGTCATATATAATATAGTTGATCATGTTCCCATCAGGCAACTATCGAAGCATGTCTCCTATATGTTTGGCATGGCTTTCTCTGTAGAGGGTTGAGGACACCCCTATATGTGAAAGATGTATAATTTGAGTAACATCTTCCCCTGCTGTTGCTGCTGGCGAATGGGGTGCAATGCTCCATAAAGCTTTCTCACAGTTATTACTTTGTTGGAGGTACAGTATCGAGAGGATAATTATGGACGTGTTAAGGCTGTGCCAATAATGGCTCTTATTGCTTTGGCATCTTGCTGTTATTGTGATCTGCCTGAGGTATATGTTTGCATAGTACGGTCTTATCTCTGTAAGACTTTGCTGGTGTGGAACGGTCCATGGATCCTCCTCATAGAACATTCAGGAAGAGACCTCTTTTGATCCTTCTTTACCCTACAGTTCCGGAAGCATGCCCTGCAGGTCTTGCGTTTTGGTTGGTCCAGCCATATCCCCCAATGATAATTCAAGTTTTTGTGGTGTCCATTCAAGCTAGACCTCGCCTTCTCCTTCACACCTCTGATAATGCCAGGCTATAAAGTTCCTGTTTCGTACCACAGCGCCGGGCAACAATAGCCAAATAGACACTGAGCAATGCTAACCAGTAACACCCGTACAAGACCGCTCCTGTGACCAGGAATAAAAGTTCTGTCTCAGTGAATGGATCCTGACTCTGGCAGTATGCGGTGTACACTAGCCCACCCAGTAGGACGCAGAACCAGACTGACACAGGTACTATGCCCATGAAGTTCACCACCAGCTTCCTCCGTCCTGATGTCCCCCATCCGGACTTGTTGATTGTGATCACTGCAAACATTTTGGCTGGTAGCAGACTGGTCATGTAGAGGAGAGAATACAAAGACATGAAAATCATTTCCGCATTGCCACGTAGAAAGCAGGCATAAGTTGCCTTCACTATGCCCACTAGCTGCACGGTCAACAGGAAGAGCATTATGTTCCAGATACGGCCACGGTAAAAGAGTTGCACCACCGTGGCCACCAGGAAGAAAGGAAAGAAGCCTGTGACCACGGACTCGTAAGTCATCCATAGGTGATGCTTGTGGAACCACAGTGCATTGTACAACCATTCCCGAAAATACGACTTACTCCACCGTGTTTGCTGATTCAACCAGCGCAGATACTTGGTGGGCGTCTCCGTCAGACACCTGGATCGCGCTGTGTACTTAGTCCTGTAGCCCATGCTCAGCACTCGATTGGTGAGGTGTCGGTCATCCCCAAAGCTACACTTCTGGCCGAGGAACGTCTGGTGGTACCAGTCTTCTAGGAGGTACTGCAGCAGACTGTTTCGATACATTCCCAGGGGGCCGCTGATGCACTGTACACAGCCAAAGTAGGACTGGCAAGCTCGCTCTACGTTAAATGCCATCCAGTATCGTACGCTGCTCAAGAAGGAGATCCAGGAATCATATTTATTCAGGATCTGTAAGGAAAAAGTGGACATTAGAGGCAGTAAGAGGTAACAAATGAGTCAGTGATCACTATAGCAAAGTGTATAAAGGTCATGAAATATGCAATAACGATTTATAATCAGCCACTTATTCAGAATCCGGAGGTGATCCCCATTTTTTTTCAACAAGCAGGAAAAAGGATGGCTTAATGTTACCTGAACATCTCCTCCAACACCACCCACATTAGGGTCCTCCTCTAAAATACGCAGCATTTCCGCAGTGCATGCTGGATCCAATACAGTGTCGGAATCACAAACCTACAACCAGATGGAAAGAGCATAAGATGATGATGGCTCAGTAGTTAAATGATCTGACAGTGACATAGATCGTGATTTGAATCCCAGTGAACCTGTCCTCTATACATTATAGAAACATCCTCTTTATGAGAATACAATGATTCAATTTCAACTTCGGTGGTGTCACTATTTCCAAGTGAATTATTAGGCTGCGTTCACATGGATATTGACTCAGCCATCAACATGGCTGCCTCCAGTGTGTGTAAGCGACAGGCACACTTGTTTATCTTGTAATAATAGCCATTGAAGCAAATTGCACCACTTCAAGCTATATATAAAAGGCATACCAGAGAGCAAGTCTGGTATGTATAGAAAATGCCCCCTACCCAACCTCTGATGAAACCAACATCTCAAATGCATTTTCATGTATTAGATTATTTAGTATTAGCAGCTCTATATTTGCATGTAATGCTCCTTTAAATTTAGCATTTCGCTTATTTGTCCAAGTACTCCTATTACCAGAGCTATGTGACTCATCATATATTATGTTTATACAGTATCATTAGGTTGACAAGTCAAATGTCGACAGCATCATTAGGTCGACAGTAATATCCCTAACACCAACCCTATCCCTAGCCATATAATACTGTCCACATTTGACTTGTCGACCTAATGTTGTCTACTTTCTGATTGTCTAGCCGTCGACCGCATGCCATTTATACATCTGTTTGAATGAGGCAGATTAGGAGATGGTAAAGCTACAAAGAGAGATACAAATCATTACATCTTATCTAATAGCTAATCCAATGGATTCATATATGACATTCTTTTGCTTGGAAATACTTAAGAAAGCAGGAACAAGTGAGGTAAGTAGTATTTCATTCATTTACTGAACCCCTGAGCATTCCTAAAATAAGGCTATCCAGAAAATCTGCCTTGTTTATAAACGCCACCCAAGCAATGCTATCCAAAATGTGAATCAAATTGTTAATCTTTGTTTTAGAGGTATTTTGCAGACAAATGTCAATTCATCAAGCTCCTGTCTGTCTGTATTAATTAAATTATGAAAATTCATCCCAATATGGATTAAGCGAGCAAGTCTGCAAAAGTAACTCACAAATATATGTGCAAAGAAATATTTATTCACTCCTTTTGTTTACAAAAAAACAGCATCTGTATTTTCCAAAGACATGTTTAGAAATGTATTTGTGGATATTTTAAAATACAAACAAAAACCAGTTAGCTATTATGGGAATTTGAAATTATTATTGTCTAAGACTAAATTAAAGGGTACCTATCACCTACAAACAGTGGGCTCAGCCAGTATGTATAACAATGCAGCCCATACATTTGGTAATGTCACTGTTTCCTAGTGAAACGCTAAGCTGCATTCTCCGTTTCGCAATTTAAGCCACAAAATGGCAGCCTCCTCTGTGTGCCATCGAATCAGCCTCCCAACTTCCTTTTCAGGTTCAGCGTGAACTAATACTGTGTTTCTTTTCAACTGCATTACCAATATACACTACAGTTGTTTAAAATGTAACAAAATTAAAAGTTGGGACTGTACAAAATAATAAACTATGATTTACAATTGCTTTATTAGTTGCTGTTATTTAATAAATTTCAATAAATTAAAAAAAACATTATCCTGACCCATCTTAAATGATATAACGACCCATCTAGTGTGCTTGGCTGCTATATCTGTCTACTCAGGAAACACTTTTATATTTAAAGGGACACAGACATCGACAAAAAAACTTTATTTGTGTGCAGGAAAGTGAAACGTGTCTGTTTTGAGTTCCAATCTCTACCTCCCATTCTCCTCCCCTTTGTACAAATATCTGTTAAGAAAGTAAAGTTACTTCTACCTCGAGTATGGAAAGGGGGTGTTGCAAATGGACTTGGGGGGGGGGGGGGGGGGATTTTTAGCGCACACTTATAGGAGAAGGTCTTATCTGAAAAGACAACGAGAACAATGGAGGCGCTTCAAATGGACTGTTTGTAGCAGAAACTGTCATAAAATGTATAGAAAACTATTATTGTATTTCTAATTCCATAAGATTCATCAGGGGGAATTCAGTTCCTCCCGAAGTACCGCCACGCTAAAACGATTACCATAGTGCGCGTAATTACCGTTATTACGGTAGTTCTAACGCTGGCTTTTTGCTCGCAGCTTCCGGAGCTGCGAGCAGAAAGCCGGGTTAATATTACTGTAATAACGGTTATATCTGCAATGCGGCAGTACTTCGGGGGGAATTGAATTCCCCCATTATGTTGGGAATATTATCATTTATTTATATAGCGCCACTAATGCCACAGCGCTGTACAGAGAATATTTGTCATTTACATCAGTCCCTGCCCCATTAGGGCTTAAATTCCCTAACACACACAGACTAGGGTTAATTTTGATAGCAGCCAATTAACTTTCTAGTATGATTTTTGGCGTTTGGTAGGAAACTGGAGCCACTGGAGGAAACCCATGCAATCACAGGGAGAACATACAAACTCCACACAGATAAGGCCATGGTTGGGAGCCAAACTCAGCACCTAGGTGCTGTGAGGCAGAAGTGCTAACCACTGAGTCACTGTGGTGCCCATCTGACAAAGTTAGGTTAGTGTGCCTTTAAGAAAAGCCTTCTATAAATTGTTAATCTTTTCATTTGAGCTTCATCATGATTACCTGCACATAGTCCACACTGTCCCCAAGGGCCCGGAACGCAGTGTACATCACCTCTCGCTTTCCTCCCCACTTCTGCATGATACAGGAGTATTGGAACTTCTGTACCAGTTCCTGGACTCCTCTTTCGCCCTCCTGGCCCCCTTCTCCTGGCTCATGGTAATTGTTGTCCCACATGTAGCAGCATGTGCCTTCTGATCCCATCACTTCTCGGAAAATGTCCATCATGTATCTATCATCTTCTGAATTTCCATCCACCACCATGACCACCCTCAGGTGGGGGTAGGAGAGACGTCGAACTGACTGCAGGCATTTTCTCAGGTACTCTGGGTCTTCTTGGTAAGCCGCGATGCACAGCGCCACCGTGGAGTTTCCTGTAGGGATTTTCCCACCTTTCCTCATACGTCTGTGCTCCAGAAAGGCAAAAATGCTCTGAGCAAGCAGATGCAAGCCCAGGATGGCTCCGTACAGCCCAAAGGAGAGGTGGTGGTGGTCGGTGTGAATAAACTGGTATCCCGTCACATAGGCTGCAAGTATGCCCCCCAGGACCAGCAGAGCAAAGAGGCTTGTGCCCAGGATCTTCAATGCAGTCTGCAGCCGTCCAGGCATCTGTGCCAAGAGAGAATCAGGCAGAGAGACATCAAACACAGCCATAGATACCTCCAAGTCAACACATGTAAACCTCCCAGTCTACGTGCAAGTAAAATGTGCAATTACATTTAATAATTGTTTTAATTATATATTCATTTCACTTTCTTCTTACCTTGCAAAAGTTCACTTTAGGGAAAAAAAAATAAGTGTCCTACCCAACAATTCTGATGCCCCCTGTGGCCAAAAATAAAATTTACTGGCATGAAAAAGCCAGCAACTCACTTAACTCATAATTATTGCTTGTAAGTGAAAACCCAGTGGCTGAGATAAAAATTTTGTTTATGTAAACCTCAATTCTCAGATGAGTGAGCCTGTAGAGAACAACTGCAGCCGTCTGCGAAACCTAACATTACCAGCCAGGCAGAGACCTGCTATCATGCAGTTATGTCTCCACTCTCGTGTCATTATCTGGCGGTTTAGGTCAGAATGACTTAAGAAGTGTTCATTTACTGGGAACGCTGACTCTAGACGCAATCTACAACTGTAACACTGTGCAAGGTCAGAACAACATGTAGAGCAGAAGTAGACATCCCCGGCAGCTCCAGCTGTTGTGGGCTACAAGTCCCAGCCAGAGGTATGCTTGGATTTGTAGTTCCACAACAGCTGGAGCACCACACATTGCTAAAGCCTTATCTAAAGTATCCGCCCTTGATGTCATCCACTCCCCCACCACCACCATCCAAATTCTGGGTAGATATCACTAACAGGTCATTCTACAGGACACACTACTCTCATATCTTACTCACCAAGCCACAAGGAGTTAACTAAGAGGAGTAGAAGAAGAGGAAATGAAAGAGCTACCTATTAATGAATATCCTGGGAAACAAAGGGA
>NC_134411.1:88836527-88938375 GCF_038048845.1 Mixophyes fleayi | reverse complement strand
CTCTCTGTATAGTATGGCGGTCATAGGAATGCTCTCTGTATAGTATGGCGGTCATAGGAATGCTCTCTGTATTGTATGGCGGTCATAGGAATGCTCTCTGTATAGTATAGCGGTCATAGGAATGCTCTCTGTATTGTATGGCGGTCATAGGAATGCTCTCTGTATAGCATGGCGGTCACAGGAATGCTCTCTGTATTGTATGGTGGTCACAGGAATGCTCTCTGTAAGGTATGGCGGACACTAGGAGGCTCTTTATATTGTATGTGTGTATGTGTGTGTGTATGTATGTATATATATATATATATATATATATATATATATATATTCATTTCGTGCGATAGTGATAAGGGGGCACGATGGGATAAAGATGGCTCCATGGCACGGTGTGATAAAGAAGAAACTGTGATGGAGGGCACAGTGTGATGAAGGGGCAGTGTGATACAGATGGTACTGTTACATTTGTTTTAATTTGTTTCAGTGAGTTTTATTTCAATAACCAATTCATTTTTTATACAGCTAGCATGTGATAGCTGCATTTAAAGTACTTTGATCTATGGAGGCTTATTACATAAAGATCCTTACAAAGCCAGACCGAGAAGAATGGGGAGGGAGGTGGTTTCAGTGCGGTCTAGAACTTGTAAAGAGCTAGCTACGCCCCCCACAGTAGGTTGACCACGCCCACTCGACTATTGACACTCCCACTTAGATGGGGGGCGCCGCTTCCCTATCTCGCCCAGGGCACTAAAATGGCTAGTTACGGCACTGTATACGAGAGGTGTAGATGAGAGGTACGGAGGGGATGAGTTGGAGAATATTTTATGATAAGGGGGAGATCTATGTTGATAAAAATGTTTAGTGATTTTGTTATGTTAGTAGAAGTATTTTATATTGCATTTATTTATTTAGTGTGTATCGGCTTCATGGTTAACGCTGATTATTGGGCAGCACGGTGGCTCAGTGGTTCGCACTTGTGCCTTACAGCACTGGGGTCTTAAGTTCAATTCCCGACCATGGCTTTAACAGTGCGATGTTTGTATGTTCTCCCTGTGTTTGTGTGGGTTTCCTCCGGGTGCTCCGGTTTCCTCCCACACTCCAAAAACATACTGGTAGATTAATTGGCTGCTGACAAATTGACCCTAGTTTGTGTGTCTCTCTCTCTGTGTGTGTATATTAGGGAATTTAGACTGTAAGCTCCAATGGGGCAGGGACAGATGTGAGTGAGTTCTCTGTACAGCGCTGTGGAATTAGTGGCGCTATATAAATAAATATTAATAACAATAATTATGGTAACTGCTGAAAATAAAGAGTTGTTTAATCAAGGATTGCTGCTAGGGTTTGATTACGATGCAGTACTCCCAGCAGAGGCCGCTCAGTTTACCCATTGTTAGGGCCGGCCGCCCAGCTCCGCCTCCCCCCCCCCCCCCTTCCCGGATGCACTATAACTTAATTATTACCGGCGGCCGCATCACATGATGGCCGCCGGTAATAATTAAGTCATTGATGACGCGGCCGCATCACGTGTCATGTGACGCGGCCGCCTGTGCGCCCCCCGGGCTGCATCTTGCCAGCCCGCGCCTGACTCCCAGATCAGGACAGGAGAAGGGAAGAGAAGTTGTTGCAGAGAGGTAGAAAGTTGTTGAAAATAAAAAGAACTGAGATTTATGTGAGTATGAAGAGGCCTTGTAGATAACTCCCAAAACCTCCCACACCACTTGTTGTATGCTCTATGTTACTTGTTAAATCTACAGCAAAGCCAGCCACTGCTGACCTGAATACTGGTAGTCTATAACTTCAATGCACCCCTCCCTCCCTATGCCCCCTCCTGATACTGTTAACATTGATCCCATTGGGGCTTTTTCTGGGGACCTTAGTCTAGTACCTGAAACGTAGCAGCTGGTGCCTCCACTGCTACATCAGACTTAGTGCGGACATCTCTGTCGTCCTTTCAATCTGCACCGAGTCTCTGGCACGGGAAGATTCCCCTTTCTCCAACAAGTCCTTCAGGCGATCAACGCTTCGGAGAAACGCATCAAAGACAAAACTGGTGAAGTCCAGGTTGATCTGTCCATAATTTGCCACGACCTTCAGAAAACGATGGAGAGAGTGGGTGATGCGGAGTACAGAATATTGTATCTAGAAGATATTACTGCCCCACTGAAGGAAGATATTGTCATCCTCACTTCACAGATGAATAGAAGATTAAAATTAAATGGGCGGGAGTTATTGGCCATTTATCTGATGACGCTGATGCCGATGTCTACAGATATTGGGTTCCTTCTATGGATGTCCACAAAGGAACCTAATTATTTATATAATTACCACTTAGTGCACCTCTGGATCAGGCTGTGCTCGGAAAAGTCTTTGTGAGATCTGGCTCCCTCAGGGTGGCTATGGGTTTTTCAGGGATATCTTACATGGTACATATAAGTAAACGGGTGTAGTACCTATTAACGGTACTGACTACCCCGACAGAGAAGACAACGACATGAGGAGTCCGATTCAATAGTACACTGACCTGGCAAAAAAAGTGATTACCGGAATGCAGATTACTTCATATCACGACTTGCTCTGTTGCTGACTGGAGAAAATGACGTTATCACCACCAGCGACTTGACTTAGAGCAGCGATGGACGGACCCACCTGTCATTTATGTCATGTAAGTACTATTTTAGGTGTTAGGGGTATTAGGGTTAGGAGTTAGGGTTAACCCTAATCCTAACCCTAACCCTAACCTTAATCTGCATTCCGACTCCTCATGTCGTTTTCTCTGTTGGGGTAGTCAGTACCGTGAAACTGACTACCACCGAGTTAAACATAGTATACAAGAAATGCAAAGGGGTAAAAGGGGGGTAAAAGTATTTTGGCCACAGGACATTTTCTGTGGGAAACGAGATGCAGCAATGTTAGGACAAAGGTAGCCACTTTCTTCGCCACAGTTCACAAAATAATTTTGCAAACATTTGATGGACCATCTAGTAGCATTCATGGTCCACGCTCTCAACTGTTGGGGTTACACCCAAAGGCGGAAGCCCATCTCTTTTCAGGAAGACTGCAGGGGGTAACTCAAACTCAGCATTTGAGCTGTGGATACATAGTCTGCACCATTATTGGCCTTTATCACAATGCAACAAATATGCTTATATGTCCCATTTCTTGAGGGAAACATTTGTCTGGTTCACGATTCTCAGTAGCAGACAGATACCTGCCAGATTAAATAGGTCAGGTTAATGTATCGGCACCACAGCTCAGGTTGAACGTATTGCGGATACAAAGTCGTGCATAAACTCTTACTACAAACCTACAGTGTTTGTGAGTCTTTGAACATTCTAAACCAGAGCTAAGGTCAGCCGTGTTCACATGCAAACCTTATTCTAGATAGTAGTTTGGTTATCTCTCTAGCGATCCCTTAATCACTAACTAAACGTATGACAGATTATCTTAGTTTAAAAAATTATTGTATGACTATTTATATCGCTGTAGGAGAAAATATGCAACACAAAGCTGAATTTCCTTTAAGGTCTTACATTTTCCTTCTATCTTTATGTTAAATTGCTGCTACCTGACAAGTATACAAAAATGATTGGCTTGTCATTTTGGTACATTTTCTCCAGTTAAACAAAACACATCTGATATATAGAAGTGATAACACTCCCCCTAACTAACATTCCCCCCCCCCCCCTCTACCACCCCCTTTTTTTCGCTTCTTATGTTTTTTTACACGGTTTGTATCGCCTTTATTGTTGAGTGTCTATTTCGTTATTGACGTTATACTGTAAAAGTGTTGCAAAATTCTAAATAAAAGTTATTGCATAAAGTGTATGTTGCAAATTCCTATAAAACAATACAATTCTCCAAGGAGAACACACATACATCTGCCTGG
Organism: Mixophyes fleayi; assembly: GCF_038048845.1. NCBI lineage: Eukaryota > Metazoa > Chordata > Amphibia > Anura > Limnodynastidae > Mixophyes > Mixophyes fleayi. Next base: position 88,934,495 of record NC_134411.1, on the reverse strand, counting down.
AATATTTGAACGGCTTGGTGGAAAATGCAGAATGATTTTATGCACACTATTGGGAACGATCTAATGTCCTCTCTTGAACTTGTGCTACGTTCAGCCTGTTTCCCAATCACGGTAGCTTTCACGGCATAGCAAACACAGCAAATGCTAACAATATTCCAAACACTTGATAGACAATGAACACTAGTCTGTCAAGCACCAGTATCTTTCCTTAGAGTGAGTGTTAGCTCATATGCCCAAATAAGCGAATGTCCTACTTGTAAGAACCACTGCTGCCACATATTTTCTCTACATTTGCCACAATTTGACTACTACGCCTGAGCGATTTGGAGCTGTATAAAGACATGCAGACATTGTCCCCAAGGCAGGGGCAAAAGCAAGAGGGAGGTTTCCACACCACGCCGCCAGTGGGCGTGACCAGCATGCATGGGGCGTGGCTATCATATTAGACAGTGCTTGGCTGCTCTCCAACTCTTCCTATCCCCATAATATACATGGGCAATGCTGCGTGCACTACTGTTAGGTGCACACAGCTCTCCCTTTTCAAGCAGAGCCGTGTGAAGCGGGGGCAGGGTCCAGCCACCTCAATTATACAGTGCCCCAGGCTTGAAGGGGGGTTTCCATGCACTAGGAAACACCCCCCCCCTCTCGGTTTGCCTATGCAAGGTATGATATCCAGTTGTGGTGGCGACGATGTATAGTTATCTACCGTAGAGGTTGAACACTAAGGGCTGACACCACACCACTGCACCACCTTATCCTTTTACTTTAAAGCTGTCTAAGCTTAAATCATGACCTGAACTAATGACACTGTTACATGTTTAAATTTTGTCTCCCTAAGGTCGCAGTAAAATTGTTATGAAAAATGGTGGCAATGAAGCAGATGCAGTAACAGCTACCAGTCAATACCAAGCGGAACTTGGGGTGACCAGCTGGCCTAGCACACCCGGCGTTACCTTAATGGCATCAGAAAGACTCCACCCCCTTCTGGCCTCACAAGGCACGCTGAAACGAACGATACCCCGGACATCTACACAAATGCCCTTGAAGAGGCAACAGCGAAGGGGGAAGAATGCTGCGGCCCAACACAACATTGGCGCCAATGTATTAAACCGCTGGCTGCACTTCTTTCCCGCCGCCTGTGCTTCGTCTGAATTAGGAGAGAAAACAAGGTTAATAACAATACACAAATGACAGCGCCAAACAAATGCATCTGTCAGGCGCCGTCCCCGCTGTTCTTCCGCTTGGCAGGGACAGACGCCTGTAGAGATGCTCGGGGCACCCTGTTGCCTAGCAATAGGGATGCTGCGCCCCCAGCTCCTCCGTCGGGCGCATGCGCCTACGGCCGTCCCGTTGCTAGGCAACGGGACGCTATTATCGGCACTCTGCGTGCCTGAATCAGCCTCCTCCAATCCCTGCTTCCCTGCTCCTATTTAAACCTGGCTCTGGCGCCATTAGGGTGCCAGAGTAACAGGTTTCTGCCTCCAGCTATTCTAGTGAGTGTCTTCCTGTTGTGACCCGGCTTCCTTGACCATACTGCTGTGTATCTGCTCTCCTGTTGTGACCCGGCTTGTCGACCATCCTCCTATCTGCGTGCCCCACTTTGTTCCTGCGACATTTGGCTTCTGTAACTAACCTCCTGGATTCACCTTTTGTACCACGCATTCCCGATTGGCTTGACCCGGACCGTCTGACCCTTCTTCACTGCACCGGCAACTGGTTAGTAGGACTGCGACCTGCGTGCTCTTTGCTGGGGTCCCTGGCGAATACCAGGGGTACGTTAGACTCTGCACCTACTAGTTAAGTACTGCTAATACCGGTTAGTGTTTTCCTCTATTCAGCCCTGACAGCATCCAAAAGGAAAGGGCAGGCGGGCAATCATGAAGAAAGACGGAAAATTCCTGTCCATCTTGCTTATTAAGGCTTCCTAACCGCACCCTGTGAAATCTTATTGGTTACCTCCATATCCCGATACAAGCTTTACCATTCAAGGTAAGTGCAGTGGTGAGATTGCAAATGCAGCATTTGTCCCCATTCAGGTCCTCATTTCTCTAATTACCACCACTTTCTACACCCCATATATGTTTTTGTGTCAGGGTAAAGACATCATTCAGCTGGATGGAAGAAGCAGCGAGGGATGAGAGTAATGGGTACTGTATACAGTTTCATTATGAGGTTTCAGTTGACTGTACACTTGCAAAGACAAGCATGTATCTGTAAGGTTAGATACTACTGCATTTAGTTTATTTCAGTTCCACCATCGCTGCTCCCTCTAATACATTTCTTTCTTGGAATCTTCATTTCTTTCTTGGAATCTTCATCGTCTGTTCATGAGCTGCATGGTGACACAATGGTTAACATTGCTACCTCACAGCACTGGGGCCATTTGGGTGTTTTTAGAAGGCATGGGTAGAACTGAAAGCAGTTGGGTGATGAAATGAGCCCCTCTCAGAGGTATTTTCAGCTCAGAGGGAAACCATAGTGACATTTAATATAATGAAGAAAAAAAAAATGACATGGAAGGAATGAATCAACAATGATCTAACATGTTGCTGCCCTCAAGATAATCTGTAAAGGTTATGTGTAATCATAACATGGATCAATTCCAATCCACTGTAATGTAGAGGAAATGCAAAAACATTTGAGACATGATGGTAAAATAAAATTCTTATGGAATCCAGTGGAACTCATTGTCCTAAGCACTAAATACCAGGGGGGTAAATGTATCAAGCTGAGAGTTTTCCAGCGCTTTTGAAAAACCAATCAGATTCTAGCTATCATTTATTTAGTACATTCTACAAAATGACAGCTAGAATCTGATTGGTTGTTACAAGTTACAGCACATTATTTAGCGAGAACAGAACATGGAATCATTATACTAGGCACAGTGGTCAGCTGTGAATCATTCCGACTTCTGGTGAATTCCTAATTCTGGTGAATTGCAACTTCTAAAACCTCAATCTGACTCTTTTTGGCTGTTCTATTCTAAGCGAAGTTCCGCTGGATCCTGAGACTCCACAGCGATGTCTGGCCTGAAAGAATCGTTCATTTTTGCTCGTACTTCATAGGGAAGAATTCAAATGACTGGCAGGTGCCGTGATGTGTCTCTGTCACAGTCTGCGGCGACTCATCGCATCTGAGTTTTTACGAAAATCTATACTCATTTTCCCTCACGTGCCATAGAGATGACAATCAGTGGGTATTCGTTACCGTATTGGCTGTCAATGTGCGCAGTCGGACATCAAGACTGTCACATGCTGCACACCCACGGCTGCCACCCGGTAACCTGAATATCATTCATTCCTCATTCCCTGCTTCTTCCCCGGCTGTCAGCCAGCAATCAGCTCTGCACATGTGCAGGTGATCATCTCACCTGTGTTCACCTGTCCCGCTCATCCATTGGTTACCTCCCATTTATAAGGCTCCTCCCAGCACCTCTCAGTGCTGGTTCTTCTGGTCAGATTCCTGGCCTGGAAGCAGCTCATGCATTCTGCTGTGCAATCACCTATTACCTGCTCCACTCGTTAGTGGTAACTCCTGCAGATCATCTCTACCATCTCTCCAAGTGTATTTCTGCAATCACCTATTACCTGCTTCACTCGTTAGTGGTAACTACTGCAGATCATCTCTACCATCTCTCCAAGTGTACTGCTGCAACTCACCTATTACCTGAACCACTCGTTAGTGGTAACTACTGCAGATCATCACTACCATCTCTCCAAGTGTATTTCTGCAATCACCTATTACCTGCTCCACTCGTTAGTGGTAACTCCTGCAGATCATCGCTACCATCTCTCCAAGTGTACTGCTGCAACTCACCTATTACCTGAACCACTCGTTAGTGGTAACTACTGCAGATCATCACTACCATCTCTCCAAGTGTATTTCTGCAATCACCTATTACCTGCTCCACTCGTTAGTGGTAACTACTGCAGATCATCACTACCATCTCTCCAAGTGTGCTGCTGCAATCACCTATTACCTGCTCCACTCGTTAGTGGTAACTCCTGCAGATCATCACTACCATCTCTCCAAGTGTACTGCTGCAACTCACCTACTATCTCTCTGTGGACCATCAATGAGCATCACTCAGTAATCCTACTCATTTGTGGCTATCTAGTGCCTACATTCTTCTCTGTACTAGGTTCTCTATCACCGCTCACTGGGCACTCCCCTAGAGGGCTGGGAGCTGCAGGTTGGAAGCTCTGGTGAAAACCTTCCACTCTGTTAGATTCTGCACCTCTGGGTGAAGTACCATCAATCCCAGGCAGAACAGAAGGATCCCACTCATCATAGTGAATCCTGACAAAAACATTGTGTAAGGCTCCAGAGTTACGGTTAATTGAATCTCCCCCTTTGTGGCAACCCTGTATGGTCAAAACTCCCAAGCCCCCAGCACTGGCTTTTAGTACAGTACTGGGTGATTTGGAAGCGCGCACTTTGGGCTTAAAAAAATTGTCTGTAACTGCATGTGTGCATCCAACATACGTAATTGTGTTCTGCATGTTTTAAATATATTGCAGTTTTTTCGCTTTATGATGTTTCTGAACCTTTAATGACGATCTTATCTCCTTCAGTTTACAGCAAGTGGAGACAGATGAGGAAAAGAGATTATAATACAGACGGGTAATAATAAGAGAGAAAGAAAATTATCTCATAAAATAATACGGCAATAAAATGCTCTGATAACGCCATAAGGTAAACTTACAATATAGTCATTAGCTAGTTACCTGTTAACTTGGACCGTAATATTTAGATGATAAGATACAGTGACAATGTTAAGATGTATTTGTCACCATGAATTAACATTTTTTGCGTCCAATGTGTAATTAGTATCCTAGAGGGTTATGGCTGACATGCATGAAAATGATCATTTAGCATTGCTGCCTCTCTGCATGGGTTCATGAGTTCAACGTGTGTGTCTGTGTGTATTAGAGAATTTAAATTGTAAGCTCCAATGGGGCAGACACTCTGGGGCAAACGTAGGATTTGTAGAGGGGGGGTTTCCACATCACGCCGCCAGTGGGCGTGACCAGCATGCATGGGGGCGTGGCTATAATTTTAGAGAGTGCTTGACTGCTCTCCAACTCTTCATATCCCCATGGGCAATGCTGCGTGCACTACTGTCCAGACACCTCAACTATACAGTGCCCCAGGCTTGGAGGGGGTTTCCAGGCACTAGGAAACCCCCCTCGTTTTGCTTATGACACTGATGTGGATGACTGCATATTCTCTGTATAGCGCTGCGTAGAATAATTGCCTCTATAAAAATAAATAATAATAACATTTAGCATTTTAAAAACTATATATTTGACAGTGTACGATTATGTCAAAAACATAAGCAATACTATACACATCAAAGTCAGTGATCCATTATGTACAACCCAATGTCCGTCACATATGGTTTATCATCTAAAATCATATAACCTCTTAATACCACCATATTCACCTATATACCACCACACTACCTCATATGCCACCAAAGACCCATAATACAGGGTACCCACTCCGGGTGACTCTTGATGTTCAGCTCTCAGGCTCCGTCGCTACAAGGTGATCAATAGTTCGCTCATTCTGTAGCAGCTGCACCTATAGCAATGATCACTGTGTTATCCCCAGTGTTCCGTCATGTGACATGTTCCCAAATCATGTGACATACAGTAGACATGAGTGAACTGGCCGATCTGCTACCTCTTCTGTATGTAGATACTTTTTTATCTTTGCCCTCCATTTACTTTGTTAGTTGCCCCTTCGATATGGCGGTGGCACTTTTGGAATGGGAGGGGGCATTCAGACATTCATCTAATTAAGCTGCTGTGACATCGTTACCACTGTCCCTATGTATAAATCTAATAAACCACAAAATGTATTTTTGCTGAACAAGTCATCAAGTCGGTAATTGACACTTTTTTTGCTCACAGAGAGAAGCGCCTCTCTTATAACATGACTTGTGGTGAAGGAGTTTAAAAGGACATTATGGACAATTTAATTAAGTCTAAACAATTTGGCAATTTCAGATATATTATTCATCTTAGTAATGCAGAAAATTCGATAAACTTTCTCCGATACTTCAACTTACACAATGGCAACCCAAGCCTTCCAAGAGACAGAAAGATCTCTGATCCATATACAACTCCATGACTGATCATATCTGGACCAGAAGACCATCTCATCCCCACAGACTTAAGGAATGTCTAATTGTGATGTACTTTATAACTCGTAAGTGAATATTGGAAACTTGTTGGGCTTTGACTTGTCCACAGAAGAATGGTCACGAATCCTAGAAATATGATAACAAAGTCTTCTTTATAAAAATAAATATATATATATATATATATATATATATATATATATATATATACCAGGCAAAGAAATCTCTTATGAAGTATTTTTTGGTACTGTACCTAACTCAAATGAAAGCCTCTAGCATATTTCACTCCCATCCCAAAAAAACTGTAACTGAGGATGTGGAGAAGAGGTACAGCGCCTCATGTATGGTGGTCACACAGACAGATTCAATATCTCTGGAAAGAAACAGAACTCTAAGGACTAGATTTACTAAGCTGCGGGTTTGAAAAAGTGGGGATGTTGCCTATAGCAACCAATCAGATTCTAGCTGTCATTTTGTAGAAGGCACTAAATAAATGAAAGCTAGAATCTGATTGGTTGCTATAGGCAACATCCCCACTTTTTCAAACCCGCAGCTTAGTAAATCTAGCCCAAAGTCTGTCTGTACAAATGTTCCATGGTTCTCTCTACTCCATAGGAACACACCCACAAACTATCTGTCAAATCTATCTGTCCACGAAGTGTTAAATGGCCAAAAAAATGGAAAATGATTTACTATAAATGGGAGATGTGAGCCACAATATGATAGATAGCCTCAATGAACGTAATAATCAGTGAGCACACGGCCAAAGACACTTCATCTTATCAACAAATCTGGAACATAGATTGTCTAAAATTACAGACTTTATTTCATAAATAAATCTGACAACATAATTGTTTTATTGTTGCACTTTAAAACTGTCATATGCTGTTTATACACCGTTACTGTTACATTGGACACAACTGAACATGATTTTGATTGTGGTTGGTTAACTGTGAGCACACTTACAGCCCTATCATGAAAGGGTGTGACCATTTATGCAACTCGGGTATTGTAGGCTTTTTATTTTCACTTCTTTTTCCCAAAAAATGTTTTCCACTTGAATTATGTTGGTTCCAAGGTCACATTAAAGGTGGAAAAGGGTCTGACATGATTTAAATTGATTTTAGGCTTTACATCACAAACACTTGAAATATCCATAAGGGGGTGTAGACATTTATATCCACTGTACATCCGTGGAACATTCAAGTCAGGGGCAAATGCAGGATTTGTAGAGAGGGGTTTCATTGCCACACCGCCAGTGGGCGTGACCAGCATGCTTCGGGGAGTGCCTATAATTTTAGACAGTGCTTGGCTGCTCTCCAACTCTTCCTATCCCCATCATATACACGGGCAATGCTGCGTGCACTACTGTTAGGGACACACACAGCTCTCCCTGTTCGAGCAGAGCCGTGTGAAGCGGGACATACCTCCCAACTGTCCCTACAATCAGGACAAAGTCCTGACTGAGTGTGTCAGAACAGTTGATAGACTGTCCTCTGCTCTCTTCTACCTGTTCTTGCTGCTTTCAAAACTTGTTGGGCAGAGATGGGTCCAGCCACCTCCAGCATACAGTACCCCAGGCTGGGAGGGGGTTTCCAGGCACTAGGAAACCCCCCCTTTGGTTTGGTAATGCTGAGATTCACGACATCGCACAGCAGGTGGTGGGTACCAATGACGTGAACCTCACCATTAAGCCCCATCTCCTTCGGGATCCGGCATGTTGCCAGCCCTTCCGGGAGTCTGATAGGAAAATCTCCCGGACATTCTGGGAGAATATCGTCTAATACAATATATGAAATGAAAGCCAGGCATGTTTCTTTTAATGAAAGCTGTTGCTAAATATGATTATTTACTTTTTACCTTTTTTAAGTTATTTAACTGCCCTGTGATATTGAATTATCCAGAAGCCATCCATACATTAGATTCATAACTGTGCAATAATTTATGTTTCAAAATAAATAAAAACAAAGGAAAAAAAAGAGGACACTTGCAAAGTATTTTAAACAATAAATACAACGCAGTGTTACCTGTAATATCTGAACTTGTGATAATTAACATAAAATAAACTAGTTGGTCAAAGATACTCAGACTTCCTTAATATATAATTTACAGGTGGAATTTTTGGTTTTAATAATTACCAAAGAAATTATAGATTTTAAATAATATGTAACTGAAGGTGAGGCTGGCATTAAATTGAACATGAAGAATATATTTATAACTTCAGTATCATTAACCTGTAAACAGTGATGAAATAGATCTCAGCACACAAAGCACAAGAAGAGACACGACACAAGGAGTAAACGCCCAGCAAAACATGGATTACAATGCTGCGCTGCTGGTTCGTCAAGCATTATAGAAGTATAATGTTAGTATGTAGTGACATCCTGTCCAGTATAGAGGTGATGTCTAATTATACAGTTGTTCAAGCATCGGTGATGACAGCTGTACTATGCAATCCTCTAACAGCAATCTTCATACCTTTAAATTGTGGCCGAACGGTCCGATCAAAGGGAAGGAGGGGCGGGGCCAAACGTGGCCAACCAACCAGAGTGAAGGAGGGCGTAGCTATGCTAAATCGCCCCTCCTAAAAAAAAGTCTAGGTCCGCCCCTGCAGTCTGAGCGCCACTGTTGGATTCAAGTGGCTCCGCATTCACGAGTAGAGCATCACACCTTCCGACTGTCCCAGCAATCAGGGCAAAGTCTCAACTATAGAACAGTCCCCGATTATTTTGAAGCGGCCAAACCAGATCCATAGGCCCCTCCCCCATGCCGGTTATTAAGAAAGAAAAAAACAAGGGAAAGAGCAGGGGGATAAAAAGTCTCAACAGGTCTTGTGCATTCAGTAATCCTCATGAGGTAGACACATAAATGTCAAAATATTCAGACACAACAACAAAGGGATGGTATCGGGGAGGATAGAGGCAGGGGTAAAAGCAGGATTTGTAGAGGGGGGTTTCCACACCATGCCGCCAGTGGGCGTGGCCTGCATGCATGGGGGTGTGGCTATAATATTAGACAGTGCTTGGCTGCTGTCCAACTCTTTCTATCCCCATAATATACATGGGCAATGCTGTGTACACTACTGTTAGGTGCACGCAGCTCTCCCTTTTCAAGCAGAGCCATGTGAAGCGGGGGCAGGGTCCAGCTACCTCATTTATACAGTGCCCCAAGCTTGGAGGGGGGTTTCCAGGTACTAAGAACCCCCCCTCCCCACCCCCTTCCCCCCTCAGTTTTCCTATGAGAGGGGAAAGGGGAATACCAAGGACAGAGAGGTCAATCCCTGATTGGGTCAACCATGGCATATTATGCACTGCTAACAGTTAAGGCAGAGTAATTCATCAGTACATTCATCCAGGCACTTAGTTTATCTTACATATCGTAGTATTTCTCAATATCTTCCAGCCACCAACCTGTTTTATTTATGTTTAAACTAATATGCAAGTATCTTCTTTTTTCCCTTGTTTTATTCCATTTGTATTTTGAAAAATAAAATATTACACAAGTATGAGGTACATGTCTGGCTTCTGGATAATTCAACATCAAAGTACAATTAACTATGGCCTAAAAATGAAACAATTACATTCAGTCACTTATCATTATAAAATATGCATTGTTTTGAATTGATTCATTGTATCAGACTTGTCCTGATGACCTAGAGGGAGATGTTTGTCTACTTCAGGATTTTCTACCTATATGTTGACTGATTTAAAGTAGATTTAATGTTTGTTTTGCATGAATTTCGACAATTCCTGCAAAAGCATCAGGCTAGGTACACACTGGAGCTTTTTCGTCCCATCATCGGGCCAATCAGCAGACATACGACTTATAAAAAGATTGTGACACTGTTGTGACAGAAGCTCTGGGCAAGTGGTAAATAGCAGGTACATAAGTTCCAAATTCCTGTCGGTTGTACTTTAAAACAGACTGATCAAGAGATGCACCCGAGAGGTGCCTGTGAAAAGGCAGCTGGGATATGCAACCAGTCTCTCAGGCCTGGGGAGGAGGTGAGTTGCCTCCTGAGACACTCTGCTGCAGTGAGCAATAATATGTTGTATTTCTGAGAGAGAGACTTGCTCAATGTATTGGCTATAAGCCAGACGGCTAGGATTTTGTTTATATTTTGTTTTGTTCACAAGCTGGTGAATAAACTGGCTGTGGCGTTTATCCTGAAACTTCTGGACTTGTATGTTTTATTGCTGCTGTTCACCCAGGATATAGTACCAGGATATAATACCAATAAATAGTCAAAACAATATATTTAAACAAAGAAAGAGACGCCAGTCTGTAATAACATATCAGCAGGCATTTAATGGTGTGTTCTATTGAATATAAGGATGTGAGTGGGTTCATCATTATCAGTTATTTATATAGCGCCACTAATTCCGCAGCGCTGTACAGAGAACTCACTCACATCAGTCCCTGCCCCATTGGAGCTTACAGTCTAAATTCCCTAACATACACAGACAGACTAGGGTCAATTTAATAGCAATCAATTAACCTACTAGTATATTTTTGGAGTGTGTGAGGAAACCCACACAAACACAGGTAGAACACACAAATTCCACACAGATAAGGCCATGGTTGGGAATTGGCAAATAAATATTTGTGTTATACAGTCAGATGGCCATGTGTTCATGTGGGCAGCACGGCGGCTTAGTGGTTAGCACTTCTGCCGCACAGCACTGGGGTCACGAGTTCAATTCCTGCCCATGGCCTTATCTGTGAGGATGACTCACAGACTCACATGCCTTATATCTAATATCTACTAGTTAGTGTAAATCCATGAGGGGTTAAGAAGATTGGTTCATCACGTGGTGTGGGTGGAATAATAATATTCAGAACACTGGCTTTTAAAAGGGATAGTACCATTTATTGTTGGATTATACAGGCTGTGCTATGTCTGTTTTATATTTCCCTTTATGTATATCCATCTGCAGTGCCGCATTAAGGGAATGGAGGCCCCTGGGCTAAGGGGGCCCCCATTCCCCTGTGAGGGCCCCCCCCCGTGATCCAAGCTGCCCCCCCCCCCCGGCACTTACTTCCTTCTCCAGCGTGCTGTACGCTCTTTACTGAGGAGATCTCGTGAGAGTGAGACTCACGAGATCTCCTCATTAAGGAGACTACAGCTCGCCGGGGAAGGACCGCAGTGAAAGTGCTCAGCAGCACTGATCGCGCCGGGGGCACCCCCGCCTGACCGATCAATACTGCTGCTGAGCACTTTCAAGGGCCCCCTGGATGCCATAGGCCCCTGGGCTGTAGCCCAGTTAGCCCTATGGTTAATCCGGCCCTGTCCATCTGACAAGTGTAAACGAAATGGATACATCAGAGAAGAGGAATTTAATGCTTCATCCAGAATGTGTGCTTCATGACGTATAGACTTTTATATTATGGTTTTTGATCTAACAGGAATCATTATATATTGTTCTACATGTGATACTCATTAGCGCCAACTTATGTAGCACCCAAATATCAACTTTAAATTTCAGTGTACAAATAAGCTATCAAGTATTTGTGTGCTACATGAAAAAACAGTCAGTATTTAACTTATGTGCAAAACAGAATACTAATTTTCACCCCTTGCATTGTAACATGGCTTTGTTCAGGAGACTTAAATAAGAAACTTCTTAATTTAAGTTCCTTAATGAATCAGGCCCTAAGTGATTAAGCCCAGGAAGTTTAATCACTTGGACAGGCACCCCTTCGGTGAAATAGGAACTTATAGAATTTAGATTGGATTGAGAATTGTGAAATATACAATTAAACACATGTGTTAATGTACTATATGCTGGAAAGAATGATATAGATCTACTTACATCATTGGATTATTCTATATATAGACTGTGTCACATGGACAGTGTTATCATAGAGTAATAATATTTAAATTGGTAGGGGTCATTTGATACTGGTTTTAGATATATTAATACATCCATGATTATATGTGTAACATTTTATGAATGCAGGATACTATGCTATTGTGATTTAAATGATTCTGAGGTAATAAACTTATGGAATAAATTTGTTAAATTTTCACATCCATGAAGAAGAAGCAATTCTGTCAATCTTCACAACCCAATTCTTCCCCAAGGTAATAAACTTATGAAATAGATTCATTCAATGTTCACATAACGGGTACTTGTGATGAGAATCCAGGCAGTCTCGCTCCTCCGAAACGAAGGGACAAGCTCAACTTAAATGCACGAATATCAGAATAGATTCTATCAGTCTCCTCATAAAAGGTACTTGTGATGAAAATCCCGGTAGTCGCACTCTCCAGAAACGAATGGACAAACTCCACTTAGATTCAGAGATATCATGCAATGAGAAATATATAAGATCTAGCGCAGTGTGTTTAGAATTCTCATGTTTTATTATAACATAGATACACACATAAAATCCCATAAAAAAAGGTCACGCTATAAAAGAGATGCAGTTTTGCCCATACCAGAATACAGAAGAACATCGCATGAAGGCGCTAGATGGTATATCCGCATATTCAGCAGGGGAATTCTCTGCAAGGATGTTATGTCCAGGATCAGCTGTCTGCTCTCAGATAGTACCAAACCCGACGCGTTTCGACTGCTGAATGAGTCTTTATCAAGGTAGTAATCTGAAGTCATAGCCCTAGTGCCTGAATTAAATGGGGCCACAGGCTATTCCTGGCTTTTACTTGTAACACAGGCTAATCCTGTCTTTTAAGTACTGCACAGTCTAAAGCTGGGTACACACTACAGAAATTTCGACCAACTTTTTATGCCGAGCGATTTTACATGCGATCGATGTTCTGATCGCTTGGTCCATGGACTGCATACACACTAGCCTTGTTTAGGACGATAAAGGGAAGAGCGGACGTCCTTTTAGCGACTTTTTACAGCCATGTTGTCGTGAGCAATGACTGTAATTTCGTACTCACTGTTGTGGATCGGTCGGAAGTTTATACACAGCGGAAACGAGATTGGAACAAAAATATTAAACGGTACGACCAACCAAATGAGGCGATAAACGTCCATTTGGGCAGACTTTCGACCATCGTGTCACTGCACAAACTGACCCGAGTTTTGAACAAGCGGTCGTATGTCGGCTGTTTGAGACGATTATTGGACGAAAACAATGTAGTGTGTACCCAGCTTAAGCCTAAGCCTGATGGCACGGGCACCCACAGAAAAAAATTATACAATTCCCTACAGTCCTAATTATCCAGGGCCTTACACCCACTGCAGCCACATGCATCTAGTGCCCGAAAAATGCCCAGAGGACAGAGTGCAAACATGGGCTGAGAAGAAGGCTGCCTCACCTAAATCCGGCAGTTTCCGTTGGCAACAGGAAGGGGGGGGGAACAATGATAGCTCTTTTGCCTCCTGCTACTCTCCAGCGTCTCCTTCTCTTTCAGACACTCCAGCTGGCGGCCCCACTTCTCCTGTTCTGGCCACTGATTGGCCAGCACCAGGACCTGAAATGGGAATGAAAAGGAACTTACTGTCGCTGGATCCCGGAGCCGGGACAGGTGAGTCTCTTCCTCTTCTTTTCTTCACCCCTTTCTCCATGGCCTGGGGGACCCTCTCATATTTTCAATGTATTCTACACATTCCAATTGCACTTTTACAGAAGAATATATTTCTGGAAGCACTTCGACCAATGTAATAAGTCATTCAAACACACAGAAGTGACAGATGTAATGAAGACAATTGCAGTGTCACTCATCTCCCATTTATGAGGGCATTGCAAGAGACAGGAAGTGTTCATGCACCTGGAAATGAGCTTGGCAAACAAATAGGCATATTTGGGCAAATTAAAAGGCAGGGTCTGCATTTTCTGGTGCTCAGAAATGAGCCTTAATGATGTGTTAGTTTGTTTACTGCTCCCTCTCGTTCCCAAGAATGACCTCTGTGCAGACCAGCAGAGGGCGCTGTCCCGCTATAACTCTACGTAACCTGTCTAAACACAGACACTGATAAATATATAACGTAACATGCAATGGAAAACATTTTCTGTATGGATTACCCATGTACTTTTACTCTATTTTAAGTGTACCCATGATTACACACTTCTAATGTAAAACAAAAATGACTTATAATATTTTTGCTGCCACAAATTGAAGAGTAATTATACTTGCCATGCTCTCCGGAATGTCCGTGAGACTCCTGGATTCCAGGTAGGTCTCCCGGACTCCCGGGAGAGTATGGCAGCCTCCCGCATCTGCCCACTTCCTAGTGAAGTAGGCAGAATTAGATCCAAAATGCTGCAATTCCCAGGGAATCGCGGCATTTGACCCCCCGCGTTTGCGTTATTGCGTCACGGGGGCGTGGCCAAAATGACACAATTTGTTAAGCCCCGTTCCTGCATGTCCACCTCCCCCTGGCAGCTCCTGGATGCTGACTTCAAGGTGTCGGCAAGTATGAGAGTAATACTAGAACCTTTGTAAGAAGAATCAGATTCCGTAAAATTCCTGGAAAGTATCAGCCTTTGTTGATTTTAGAATCTAGGCAGTGGGTCAAAAGGAAGCCAAACCTGGAAGAGAATAGGGCCTAGAAGTATTTAGATATTTGGTGTCCAGAATGTACTAAAACATTTTTATGATCAGTGAAGATGGTGAGTCATAATCTGTCCCTGTCGGAGACTATGGGGTATATTTACTAAACTGAGGGACTGTGGAGATGTTGCCTATAGCAACCAATCAGATTCTAGCTGTGATTTTGTAGAATGCACTAAATAAATGATAACTAGAATCTGATTGGTTGCTATAGGCAACATCTCCACAGTTTAGTAAATATACCCCTATGAGTGCAGGCACAGTACACTGTGAATTGTTGCTCCTTCCCGTTGTCAGTTACTGGGGACTATTCTGAGTGGCTGGGCAGTTTTAATGAGTGATGTGATTGGTCCACAGCTGTATCCGACTTGGCTCCTATGGAAGGCTGATTGGTTGTCTGCACCTACATTACTTCCGGCAGTTGTTCGCTTCACTGTCCATGAGAGGTGAGTGCAGTTGGAGCTCTTCACTGTACCCTTTTCCTGACCATTGGACCATTCTGACTTATATTGTTCCTTTAGATTCTAGATCCATTCTAGATCTCTGCTCTGACCTCTGCCTGGACCACTGAATACCTGTGTATGATCCTACATTATTCTCCATTGTGCACAGCCCTAAGGCTAGGTATCTACTGGAGGTTTTTCAGCCAATTATCAGGCCTATCACAAATAAACGACCCCTCGGCCACATACTGCATTACTGTGTATAATCACATGATGAACGATAATCGTTCCAAAGTGCCGATTGTCGTTTCATTTGGTTGGTCGTACTGTTTAATAACCTCGTTCCAATCACGACTTCCATGGAGTTTACAGAGTCAAGGGGGTATATTTACTAAACTGCAGGTTGGAAAAAGTGGAGATGTTGCCCATAGCAACCAATCAGATTCTAGTTATTATTTATTTAGTACATTCTACTAAATGACAGCTAGAATCTGATTGGTTGTTATAGGCAACATCTCCACTTTTTTAAACCAGCAATTTAGTAAATATACCCCCTTGGTCTTTTCAGACGATGCCGGCAGTGACCATGTCCTGGTGACTAAAATGTAGCGAGTGCTGTAGATGGAATAGTTTATTTGTTTGTTCTGAGACTGATTATTTAATTTAAGAGTCACAGAAGCTAATTAAATTCTTAAGGACTTGTGGATAGCTATAACAAGGCAGTTTTAATCAGTGTGTCGGGAATGAATGAATGAGTGACAATTGTGCTCTATTCTCTTAAACGACTAGAGGACCAGATGAAGAGCACAGATCTAATAACAGTTAACATGTTGGTTAGAAAATTCTTCAGTGTGTACCTAGCCATAGTTTATATTTTACCTCCCTACTTCTTAATCAATATTTATTTAAGCTACTGCCCTGTGTCTCCAATATTTCCTGTGCCAGCATCTAACAAGAATAAACCTCTATTACTGCATACGCAAGACCGGAGGGCAACCAAGCAGCGGTGACCATGTTCAGTTCTAAGTGGGGCAGCTAAAGTAGAAGACAACAGCTAGCCTGGTCCTAAAGATTTATTAAATGAGTCCGGTGTTTGGCATCACAGCCCCCTCTGACCTCACCACTCCAAGGCCCACTGCTAGCAGCTCAGAGTTGCCAATTTCTCTCGGCATAGGAAAATGTTCTCAAAACCTATCTGCTCAACGATCCACCTTGGCTGAGGATTCCTGCCACTGAGACCTGTTGGCTCCTGCGGCTACATTGGAGTTGTCCACTTCTACAATACAGGAGGGCAGCGACAGATGAAAGGGTAGACTGTAAAAACAAAAGAAAACGCTTCCTTGGTTTCCATATGCCCTGCTTTAGGACTGGCCTTCTTCTAGATGAAATTAAAGGCCGGCGCTGCTGGGGTTAAAAAGTTTCAGATACATTGGCCGGATCCGTGTCAAATTCCTGAGAAGAGAGAAAAAAACTACCGTACAGATTATCTTGCCGCCCAAGAAAACTTGGCAGACGTGTTTAAGGTGAAATTCCAGAGAAGGCGAAAAACAAATAACCAAATGATGAAAAAGGTGTCGTAACTCACAACTCGCTAATATTTTTCCAGTTTAAATGATCATTTAAACTGGAAAAATATTAACGAGTTGTGAGTTCCGAGTGACGTCACTGCCGGAAGCAGGACGCACACAGATGTGATGCTGCTACAGACAGGGCCGGTCCCGGCATGTCTGGAGCTCCCCTGCAAAAAAAAATTAAATAATGCTTTGCTTCTTTTAATACAAATCCTATAATAAACCTTTTAGGTCTCTCCACATTCACACTGCTCACATCATGCTGTCTTTATGTCTTTTATGAGCCCCTTTCTCATTCTTTTTCTCATCCTTACAGGGGAAAACGCAGGATTTTTAAGGGGGGATTTCCCCCCCCCCAAAAAAAAAAATATAGAGAGCAGCAACTCCATTTCATCAATTCTGAATTGTACAGCAGGCGCGCGCTGTCAAAGAAGCGTCTGCGGCAGTGCTGTATTGTAGCACCACCGCGGACGCTTCTTTGACAGCGCCGCGGCTGCTGTACAGTACAGTGTTGCTGTGCAGGGGGTGTGTTTAGCGCCCATTCGTTCGCGGAGGGGTTTCTGGAGTACCAGAAACCCCCCCTTGCGTGCGCCACTACCCTTCATCATCATCATTTATTTATATAGCACAGACACAGCGCTGTACAGAGAACTCATTCACATCAGGCCCTGCCCCATTGGGGCTTACAGTCTAAATTCCTTAACATACACACACACAGACAGAGAGAAACACAGATTAGGGTCAATTTTTTAGCAGCCAATTAACCTACCAGTATTTTTTTGGAATATGGGAGGAAACCGGAGCACCCTTTTTATCTCCCCTTTCTTTCAAATTGTGGCCCTTTTTGATTCATTTTCTCCCCCTTGCCTTTTTATACTGTGCCCCTTTACTTATTATTTTTCTCCCCCTCATGCTGCAGTTTTTCATTTTTTTTCCTCACCATTTTTTTGTTGTTGTTTTTGCCACTCTCTTTAAACCAGACCCCCTTTCTTATTCTTTCTCTGACTTTCCTTTCCATTGCCTCCTTTGTTCTCCTCTGTCTTCTTTTCCAGTCTTCTGTCACTGTCGGCGGCGCTCTTCATCCGCTGACCGCTCCTGACTGCTCCATCTGTAATGAATGTCGGGCGTGACATTCATTGCAAATGGTGAAGGGAGGAGGGAGCAGCCGCGCCGGACATAAAGTTTTTGTTTGATTTTTTTTTTTTTTTTACAGGCCGAAAAAGGTGCCGGAACGCCGTTCTGAGCGTTCTATGACAAAAAAAGCCCTGCATGTATGTATGTCCAAAAAATAGGGACTCTCATTGTTTAGAGTTAGGACCACCCTATCAGCAGAAGCGCATTGACCAAATGGGTGGCTTATCATGAATTTGCAAATGTGTGTAGCTGAGAATTTGGCATTTTTGTACACAAGTAGAAAAGCAGCTTCTTTACTGGTTATAGCAGTGTGCTGGGGGATTTTTGGCTATTGTCTTCCTTTCTGGATAACCCCACCCTCCCAAGCACCTGCTGTGAACCTATAAGTTGATTGAGCAACTTCCACTTCTGTCTTGATAATTCAAATGAGGTGTTTTGAAGTGGCCATCCCAGGTATTAAATGCGGTCTTGCATTCCTTTGCTGATGCAAACGTATCCAGCTTAGTGAAAAACAGATGTTCCTTTTATGTGGCTGAACATTAAAAGCGAGGGAAGAGGGTAAGAGTCCTTGATAGAAATTTTGATCAGACCCCTGTGGTCTGTGTATTGTCTTAACTTGTTATCCATCTCCACAGGTGATGAAGACGGCTAATTAGCCCCTTAGCCTAGTTCTCCTTAATATATTCATCCATGGCTCTTGTTTCTGGAACAGACAGAGCATACAGGCAATGTCTAGAAAGAATTGAGCCAAGAAGCAGATTGATTTGCAGTCTGGTGAGCAGAAGTTTGTCAGCTGATTACTTTTGCAAAAGAATTCGAGGACTAACTGGAAGATCCTCTCTTCATCATCATCACCATTTATTTATATAGCGCCACTAATTCTGCAGCGCTGTACAGAGAACACACATCATTCCCTGCTCCATTGGAGCTTACAGTCTAAATTTCCTAACACACAGACTATGGTCAATTTAATAGCAGCCAATTAACCTTCCAGTATGTTTTTGGCGTGTGGGAGGAAACCAGAGCACCTGGAGGAAACCCACGCAACCACAAGGAGAACCTACAAACTCCTCACAGATAAGGCCATGGTCGGGAATTGAACTCATGACCCCAGTGCTGGGAGGCAGAAGTGCTAACCACTGAGCCACCGTGTTGTAGAAGCTAAACACAATGATTTCTTAGTCAGAGAAGCAGTGTTTACTCCACTATAGAATTTCCCCTACTAGTCCTCTGGAGGACAGAAATGTAACCATTGTAGCCCTAGAATGATGGGAGAAGATGGTGTAACTAGGTAGATCTTGATGTAAGCAGCCAAATGAGACTTAAGGCCCTGGTAATGGAGGTCAGGTGACTATATACAAATACATTGACCAATGCCTCAGTGAAACTTCTCATTCCTCCCTA
This sequence comes from Mixophyes fleayi, assembly GCF_038048845.1. NCBI lineage: Eukaryota > Metazoa > Chordata > Amphibia > Anura > Limnodynastidae > Mixophyes > Mixophyes fleayi. The sequence goes on along the minus strand of NC_134411.1, from coordinate 88,915,268 downwards.
GGCCTTGACGTTTCCCCAATCTCTTAGCACAGTCTTTGAGGTGGTCCCTCAATATAGTAAGAGACCCAGTGACCAATAAGATTATTGTTCCTCACAAGAGAGCTGGGCTTTACCACCACCCAGGCTCTTCAGATTCATCAGAGAAGTGAAGCTGTATTGTAAGAAAGCAGAAAGAAATCGATCAGTGAAGGAGGCAATAAAATATAACAACTTTATTTCAGCAGCTCGTTCCCTGATGCAGAGATAAATTTTGATAAATAATTTGTCTGGCAAGTCCCGGCTAATTAGAAAATCCTTGATCCAGTTTCTAAGACTTAAGGGTATATTTACTAAACTGCGGGTTTGAAAAAGTGGAGATGTTGCCTATAGCAACCAATCAGATTCCAGTTATCATTTATTTAGTGCATTCTACAAAATGACAGCTAGAATCTGATTGGTTGCTATAGGCAACATCTCCACTTTTTCAAACCCGCAGTTTAGTAATTATACCCCTTAGACCTTAATTGAAAACTGCAGTGTGGGCAGGGTTTTTCCATCCAGTCTCTAATGCCAGGGTCCTGAATTCAATGGCACATTGACCAAAAGCATTATTATCCTGGTAATACAAAGAAGTTGACTGGAAACTTAGGTCATACTTCCAGGGGGATCAAATATTTGCAAAACATCTGAATAAAAAGACTGTAACAGTTGAAAACCATCAACTTTTGATCCACTACTCTAATGTATACTTGCCCACTCTCCCGGAATGTCCGTGAGACTACCGAATTCCGGGTAGGTCTCCAGGACTCCGAAGCCTAGGCCCTTGTCCCGCAACATACATATAAACACAAAGTGGGCGCTTGACATACCATATAAATTTAATAGCACAATTAAAATTTGTTAAATAATATACCATTTAATAAATTTAAAACATAATTATATAGGAACGTATAAAAAAATATAGAGGACTAAAGGCACAGCTTGTTAGCGTAGTTCATCAAGTAGCATTAGTATATTAAACGACACAGCCTTTGTCCGCAGATGAAAATTGCATTGTAATCGGCATACAGCAAATGATAACAAAAGTATCCAATGTCACCGGGAATAATATTTCATATTAAACACACTTGGTACTGCGGCCCGTGGGACAAGAGGTATTTGCAAATCCCCACTTGGGTGTGAGACTGTCCCGATTATTGAGCTGTGAATAATATTCCAAAGTTCTATATTGCTATTCCGAAAGAACACAAACATATGTGCAGACAGAATTCCATTCACAACTGAAATATCAAATAATGAGTTTTGCAGTTTTGTCCAGAAGTAAGACTTCTCACTGGTAAACGTATGCCCAATTGCAGGCTAGTTGTAGTAAGCTGTATATGTGCCACAATAGCAATATCGGAAGATGTCTAGGCACTATATAGATCAGGGGTGTCCAACCTTTTAGCTTCCCTGGGCCACATTGGAAGACGACGAGTTGGATTGGGCCGCACATAAGATACACTAACAATAACGATAGCTGATCATCCGAAAAACCATAGAAAACATAGTTAACATATATATATATGAGAAAAAAAGTGATATATATATATATATATATATATATATATATATCTATCACTTTTTTTCAAATCCCCCTATACTTACCTTTCAATCGCCCTGTTCAAAAAATCCTCTCTAGTTATTATACAATAATCACTTTTTGTATTGTTTCGATGCAATATCAATAAAGTGCATTTAAGCCAGGCATTGTATATCAGGGTACCCTGATCAGGCCTGCGGTACCTGACATATACATCACTGTGACCCCAAATTGTGACCTGTTTTGCTAATTACACCACTATGTTAGTTAAGGGATAACAACTTATAATGGGCCAAAGAGAATAATATATAATGCCCCATTAGTATTACAAGTAGAAGTATGTAGCAGGGAGATAAGGTCCATGATGCTCCAGGACCAGGTGACTTTTATTCACTTGTCAGCGTCCCTTGAAATAATAAAAAAAATCCCCCTTAACTTACCTTTTAATCGGCTTGTTCTCCTGTCCTCTTCTCTTCTTTTCTCCAATTCTGTGCTGCTGATTGTTCTTCTCGCGCGGGTGACTCCTCTGTGCTGCGCTCCGCAATGGATGTTGGGCATGATGACATCACGCCTGACATTCACTGCGAGCACCGCACGGAGAAGGAGACAAGGGAGGGAGCCGGAGTACCAGCTGACGTGACCGCAAGGTAAGTATTTTCTTTTCTTTTTTTGCAGGATTTTTTTTTCCATTAACAGTGCTGCCCCCTTGCCACAACCAAAACTCCTTCTGGGCCACATTTACAGGCTTGCTGGACAACCCTGACATAGATGGTCACTGATTGTGCCGACAGTGTAAACGTCCTTGGTATCCTTTGGGACACCACAATGGGCAGTTAGATCCAGAGGCTTGAGCGTCTTCCTGGTCTGCGTTTGTCCGATCACAGGCTGATTAATACTGTGCTGCACATGTCTCACGTATGAGAAAGCGATATCCTCTAGACGTTATTAGTCAAAAATATGTTGAGGTCCCCGATGTCCTGACAAATGTGTAAAAGTCAGGAATCACAATCCAATAAAGTGCTTGACGCGTTTCTCTGCTATATCTGCCGTTTCATCAGAAGCAAAGTAGACATGTGTTGAATCTCAAGGATTTATATACTCCAACAATGGACAGATGATTTCTATAGTGCCTCTAATTAGAGGAAATCAGATCAAATGCTTATGCAGGTTGTGCCAGTGTAAATGCTTATGCAGGTTGTGCCAGTGTTTGTCCCGCAACAAGTGGGCAGGATTGGAGCCTCCAAGTCGTGATTCAAGTAATTTAGGCCCCACCCCCTCGTCAAAGTGACGATTTTGCATGCTTAGCACTACGCCCCGCTTTAAAATCATACATGCACTGCCGTGTGCACCAGTTGTAGGTGCTTACAGCACCCATTCAAAGCTGAGCTGGGCATGAACGGGTCATAACACTCAACTTTCTAATAAGAGGAACAAAGGTGTCCAATCAGGACAGTTGGGAGGTATGGGCAAGGATTAGTAAAAGAAACCAATTTACATAGGTACTGACAGAATCCAAAATGGCCACTGAATGGTGGTGGTCTTGCCAGTAACAAAGATGGCCACTGAGAACAAAATCCCACAGAAAGGAAGAAGATTAATAACACTCATGGTGGTAGACATTATCAGCATCTGGAGTGAACAGCCATGCACAGAGATCAGAGTGGAGACAGTACAGCAGTCTCTGAGAACAGCAGGTGAGTAAAACATATACACCCTTAACCCTGGGTCTCTGTGTACACTGACACGTTGCTATGAAATAAGTACCGTGTCTGCTTCCCAGGAATTCTGAACCCCGCAGTTCCTTGTAAACCTGTCAGAGCAAACAAATACCACACAGCTTAGCAAATGTTTCTGTCTGCAATCACCCTGAAGCAACCGCTTATATCCAATTTTTGCTTATTACGAGAAAACAGTTTGTAATTAGCGTATGCAGCCAATGCAAATGCAATGATGAACATTTCAAGCACAGTTAAGGTTCAAATATGTCTGTTAATGCCAATCCTAGCTCCTTTATGACTTGTGATTTCTGTTTAGTAGTTACTAAACCATAGCCTTTAATCTGCCTGCTCATTAACGTAAACATTTGGTTTTTCTCACAATATAGAGCTCAATTAAAATTAATTTGTTGCTTTAGTTTTACATAGCTACAAATATTACATGCTTTTTTCATACTTGCCTACTTTGGGCAACTTCTCTCCGGGAGAGGGGCGCTACCAAACGTGTCATTTTGGCTCTGCCCCCTGCAACGGAAATGACGGCCCTGCGTAGAGGTGTCTATGACAGGGCAACCCATTTATTTACCATATTTCATTACAAAGTAGCATACATTGGACATGGAGTTAGAAAAACTAAAATTTGGGCCTATGCAGCTCTGTTCAACATGTTTACCTTTTACATTAGGCAAATGTGCACCTGGAAGACGCAATGTGTCCCATTAAAAGTAGGCGATTGCTGTCATCTCGCCTGTGCGCAATAATGTCACATAGCGAGCAGCGCTCAGCCAATACCCTACAGAAAAAATCTGAAGAGCTAGGGGATGGGGGGTGGCAGTAAAGTGCCCAGATTTTGCCCATTCTAGCACCTAGAGGCTCAGGCAAGTCCCCTCTTTCAAATGATGTGGCCTCTTAGACGTTATTGTCTGGTGACCTTGTGTGATCACCAGACAATAACACCCTACGCTACAGAAAAGGTTAAGTCCAGAAACTACCAGATCTCCCCCATCCCGTCTTCAATAAGCTCAGGAGTACCCGCATATGTTGCTGTATGTTAAGTTTTCAAAATAGCTTGTTGGGCTACTGATTCCTACTCATTTTATGCATTTCATTCTAGACCGGGAAACTAGCAAAACAAATGAATTATCGTTTTCAAGTGCAGATTTTATAAAAACCTTTGTGCAGAATCCTGCTTTCTGCGGTTTAGGAACGGTGGATTGATGCCAAAGACAGAACCACAAAGTGTCTCTTAGTGGTGTTTGGAAAAGCAAAATACACACATTTGCTTTTATTTGTGCACCAAGTAAAATGAGACAGCTGAACAAACAGGGAACCTCTGCTGCCTGCTAGTAACAAACTGACCCTGGCAGCATCCTGGATAGGGCCCTGATAGGCCTCTGCACCAACCGGACCCTCCAGGACTTTGTACCGCCATCATAGCCAGTGGCGAATCCAGGAAGGGGAGGGGTCAATCAGAGCAATCGACCCCCCTAACAGTACAAGCATACTGTCAGGGGCACTAGGAGTTTTACCCAAAATTCACCAGGTGGAATTTCACTTTACCAGAGGCGCGGAGTCTAACACAGTGGCTGGTCTTCTCCAGGAACTCCCGCAAGGGAATATGGTTTTAGCGGCTGCCACTGTGCAGGTCGCGGCCCTCTGGGAAGTGTGGTGAATATACGGAACTGTACAGCTGAATAGGAAAGGGAATGTCAATGATATAAATGCAGAATCTCTGAACAATGAAAACAATGGTAACACGGGAGACTGATGAGCAGTAATAAAAGGAGGAGAAAGTTCCAAAGTGCATTAGCACACAGGTAGCATACAGCAGACCAATATATGACAACTGGATAAAGTCTATGGAAGGACCAATCGATAATGCAGCAGGAGAGTCAGCGACTCGCAGCTATACTTCAGAGGCACTATAGGCTTTAGTCCTAATCACAGGTACCATGTAAAATAGTAGGGTAAGCTGCTCCTGACATATGTTCCCGCTGGTAAATGTAAAGACTTGTGCAGATGCTGGTATAATACTAGATAGTGTGGAGCGGTCTGTGACCGGTAAGTCTCACCACTGATGTGGAGAGAAGACTTGTCCAGGTGCAGGTATGTTACCAGGTAGCGTAGAGTGGTCTGCGACTAGCAAGTTGTACCACTGATATGAAGAGAAGACTTGTCCAGTTGCAGGTATATTACCGGGTAGCGTAGAGTGGTCTGCGACTAGCAAGTTATACCACTGATATGGAGAGAAGACTTGTCCAGGTGCAGGTATATTACCAGGTAGCGTAGAGTGGTCTGCGGCTGGCAAGTTGTACCACTGATATGGAGAGAAGACTTGTCCAGGTGCAGGTATGTTACAAGGTAGCGTGAAGTGGTCTGCGGCTAGCAAGTGGTACCACTGATATGGAGAGACTACTTGTCCAGGTGCAGGTATGTTACCAGGTAGTGTAGAGTGGTCTGTGACTAGCAAGTTGTACCACTGATGTGGAGAGAAGACTTGTCCAGGTGCAGGTATATTACCGGGTAGCGTAGAGTGGTCTGCGACTAGCAAGTTATACCACTGATGTGGAGAGAAGACTTGTCCAGGTGCAGGTATATTACCAGGTAGCGTAGAGTGGTCTGCGGCTGGCAAGTTGTACCACGATATGGAGAGAAGGCTTGTCCAGGTGCAGGTATGTTACAAGGTAGCGTGAAGTGGTCTGCGGCTAGCAAGTGGTACCACTGATATGGAGAGACTACTTGTCTAGGTGCAGGTATGTTACCAGGTAGTGTAGAGTGGTCTGTGACTAGCAAGTTGTACCACTGATATGGAGAGACGACTTGTCCAGGTGCAGGTATATTACCAGGTAGCGTAGAGTGGTCTGCGGCTGGCAAGTTGTACCACGATATGGAGAGAAGGCTTGTCCAGGTGCAGGTATGTAACAAGGTAGCGTGGAGTGGTCTGCGACTAGCAAGTTGTACCACTGATATGGAGAGACGACTTGTCCAGGTGCAGGTATGTAACAAGGTAGCGTGGAGTGGTCTGCGGCTGGCAAGTTGTACCACTAATATGGAGAGACGACTTGTCCAGGTGCAGGTATGTAACAAGGTAGCGTGGAGTGGTCTGCGGCTGGCAAGTTGTACCACTAATATGGAGAGACGACTTGTCCAGGTGCAGGTATGTAACAAGGTAGCGTGGAGTGGTCTGCGGCTGGCAAGTTGTACCACGATATGGAGAGACGACTTGTCCAGGTGCAGGTATGTTACCAGGTAGCGTGGAGTGGTCTGCGGCTGGCAAGTTGTACCACTGATATGGAGAGAAGGCTTGTCCAGGTGCAGGTATGTAACAAGGTAGCGTGGAGTGGTCTGCGGCTGGCAAGTTGTACCACAATACGGAGAGAAGGCTTGTCCAGGTGCAGGTATGTAACAAGGTAGCGTGGAGTGGTCTGCGGCTGGCAAGTTGTACCACGATATGGAGAGAAGGCTTGTCCAGGTGCAGGTATGTTACACAGCAAACAGAGCACGAGTAGAAACCAGAAACACCTCGGAGTCACAAGGGAATGAGAACCAAGAGCAGGCAATGGTAATAGAGTAACAGGTGCCTTAAGTAGTGAGAGGTGATTGATTGACCAATGAGACTATGAGCAAGGTTTTAACAGTCCGTGGTTTCTGCACATGCGCAATCCTTGGTCAAGATGGCGGACGGCCGCGGCGCAGAACAGGCGCTGGTAAGAGAGAGAGACCCATGTCCCAAACCAGAGGCACTAACCGTCCGGTGCGTGACACATACCTTTTAAATTGCCAAGATGCCGATCAAAGCAGGTGGGGCCAATCAGGTCCAGGGCGGGGCCAACCGGGACCAGCCAATCAGAATGAAGAGGGCGTGATTATGCTAAATCGCCACCCACTAAAAATAAAGTCTAGGTTCGTCCCTGATCATACCCCAAACTTGGCCTCTCTACATAAAGCCTCAGTATTTTGCAGAGCTCTCCACCCCCTCCCTTTAGAATGTAAGCTTCACAGGCAAGGTATTCTACTCAATGTCTTGTGTCTACCCACTGTCCATCCTTTTCTCTGTCCCTGTCGTATGCTTTATTCTTTCTGTATGCCATGTAATTTCTTCTGCTAATTGCATCCATGCATTTATTATTCTGTCTATCTGTACCCATTGTCCTTATCTGTATGTACTTATGCCATCTTGTATGTTATAACCGCCTATGTACGGCGCTGCGGAAGCCTTGTGGTACCTTATAAAAAAAAAGACGATGACGATAATTTTGTGGGCGATGTGTCATCAATGATGTTGGAATGTGATCAGCCCAAAAAGTGCCAAAATAGATTAAGCACAGGGGCGAGAAAAGCCTCCGCGCCAAAGGGGCTCAAACTGCAATCATCTCGGTCTAGTGGTAAAGCTTGAACGTAATAAGGAATCTCAGACCATGTTAAATGCATTGAAAAACTCAGTGGATCATCATCATCATTTATTTATATAGCGCCACTGATTCCGCAGCGCTGTATAGAGAACTCATTCACATCAGTCCCTGCCCCATGGGGGGGAGAGAGAGATCAATTTTTGATAGCAGCCAATCAACCTGCCAGCATGTTTTTGGAGTGGATATATCATCATCATCATCATCATTTATTTTTATAGCGCCACTAATTCCTCAGCGCTGTACAGAGAACTCATTCACATCAGTCCCTGCCCGATTGAAGCTTACAGTCTAAATATATTGTTAGGAGAGTATGTATTTTAACTGCTATAACGCTGTTTCTATTGTTATAGGAAGCATATTGGGATTAATTATATATCAGCACTGTCCTTAGGACATAGGCAACACAATGTTATACAAAGTATAAGTAAAGTTCTTGGGCAGTCACAAGGGAGGATGTTATTGTAGCCTGCAGCCCTTCTTCAGACTGCCACAAGGGGGCTATTGTATAGGTAATCGCATTCTGCATGCATTTTCCAGTGTACAGTCCCCTGGATGTCCTCCAATCAGAGGAGAGGAGAGCGTGACGCGGGCTGGCTGCATTCAGGAGGTGAACTTTCAGGAACTGCAAAGGAAGCAGAAGCAGATTCATTCAGACACATGGGGCGCACAGTACAACTAACCCCTTTCCTGTCCTCTCCCCTGACAGATCTCCAGCATCACGTCAGTTACTAAGAAGCTGTGACCTAATCAGGTGGAGGAGGCAGACAATACACTTCCTATTTAAGCTGCTCTCCCCCCTCCTCAGTCACTATGGATAGGATGGAGGTGACAGAGGTGTTTGCCGGCATCCAGCTCCCTGGACACCTCCACACTGCACAATCCCTGCAGTATGCTCAGGACTTCCAGTTCCAAGAGGGAGATATCGTGATAGTCACATACCCCAAGTCAGGTATGAATGGTGATGTCATCTTACAGGCTGCACCTATGCAACTTGTAGCTCTGTGGAGGTAGCCCCAGGGCATGCTTGTACTTGTAGTTCCACAGAAGCTGGAGGGCCTGACAGACTTACTGTACCAATTGCAGTCTTATTTAGTAAAGACAAACTTTGTAAATGTCATTACTGGGCTACTGATCATTGCTATAATTGTTTGTATATCACTGAGTCTTACTGTAACTTCTACATGGCTTAAAGGAGGTAAGGATTTCAGTCATGCCATATTATAGTGATTTTCACCTTTGGACAACTTTAATGTATTGGTTTGTACATGCTGAAATGCAACTTCCTAAATACACTGCTTCATTTATCTGTTTTTATCTGATTTTCTTTTTTCATTGATGAATTTATACCACTCAGGCAGAGATGTTTGTGGTGCATTGGGATATGATACAAGTCAGCTGTGCTCTGCATTGCACACTGTTGTATCCAAGGGCACAAAATACAGCCACTCTGGATATCAAAGGATGTAGCATAGTAGAAAATACTGATGGTGGGCTGATGATGTGGGGAGGAGGGGGCATCGTTTGCGTAGAATGCCTGCCCTATGTACTGAAGGCTCTTGGTGTTCATCAGATTCCGGTACCATTCAGATACTCTACTAAGATATATGTAACCTATTCAAGATAGGTAGGCAGCTGCATTCAGAAAATAGACCCTATGGTTATATTACATTTCATTCTAAAATGGCAACAAAGGTAGACTATTCCTTTCAAGGACCACTAAATGTAAAAAAATAAATAAATAATAAAAATATTTATTGATTATTTGTGTTTTTAAAGCAACATAATATTGATAACACTAGTCTAAATAATCATAATAGCCAGGGAGCTTGCTTAATTTTATTTCTGTTAAAAGCCATAGAGATCCAATTCACAGATAAAGAAGCCTAATTATCATGAACAGCCCCTCCGGGGTGATATGGGAGATTTTAGTATTTTTTTTATTGCCGCTGGTACAGCGATAAATAAATCCCTTATCGCCACAATTTATCAAAAATATAGCTCAGCGATACTCTGCTCCCCCTGCGGTACTGGCTTGAGGCGGTAGCGTTTTTTTACGGTCTTTGCAGATGTGTGAGCCGGCTTGCCAGATTTGGGCTTTCAGTTCCCAGTAAAGTTGGGGAAAGAAAAGAGAAAAAAGTTTAAAATGAATTAAAAAAATAATACTCTATTAAAAAACCTGTAGAAATTAAAATAAAAAGTCTTTAGGCGAGCATTTTAAAATTATTTTAAGACGCTATTGCCCTACTGAGCTAGCAGTAACGCAACAGGTATTGTGGCTGTACAAGAATTTATGTTAAATTTGTATGGGTAAGTTTCGCCAGTGATTCTTACCGTTGCCAGGGTTACTTCTATTGATAGGACGGAGTGAAACATCCCTAGTGCAGCGTAAACTCCTGCCATTGGTTTTAGGACTTTTCTTACTTTGATAAATCTGTCTTTTCGTGTAAACATTAACCCCCTGTCTCAAAACCTCATTAGCATGTGTTAAGCATTTAGCGCAAGTTAACCTTTTACTGCAGTCCTTTCAAGCAGGAATATTTTCCCGTCGTTCCCTCTTGGTATACCTGGTCAGTATTCTATCCAGATGGCAGTGATTAAAATAGAACAGAGAGACAAGATGATTAACTGGTCTACACAGCCATCCAGCTAACAAAAGCACTTTCTCTGCTGTGACGTCTATAGGCATAGTGCCAAACGGCTCCAATTTCCAGGAACAGTCCCAGGTTTTAAACGTTCTCCCTGCAAATGTTGCTAAAATAAGTATGTTAGTCTGTTATTTAAATTCCTTAAATAAGACATGATTGTGGGGTTGCAGTGCTCCAAGGTCCTGCAAGAGGATATCATGTTGGAACATGCTTCAAAGCGCTGGCTGAAAAGCGAATTATTCCTAGAAACTCATTTAACATGTTGGCTGCTATTCCAATATCGTTTGCTTTGCCTGTGATGAAATGTCCCAGGGTCAAAAGTAGATTGATAAATTTGTGATTGGTGCAGGCACTTATCATAATGCAGAGTAAATGATTTGAAAGTGCAAATCAAGTTTCCCACACACCGGCAAATCTGTTAGTTCGGCCTAAGCACCCAGATCTGTTTAAAGTTTTGCCACCTGTGTGGGTAGACAAATCGGACAGATCTGGTTATTCGATGGTCAGTTTTTGTGGTTGGCTGATGACCTCACACACCTACAGGTCCCTGTCGTTGGATAGAAGATTTTTTTTTCACGTTTTCGTTTGGGCATGGAGGGCACTTGTCTTGCCCCCCGGGTTGGTTACCTTGGCCAGTTCAGTCTGTGCTCTTCAAGTTGATCAGTTAGAATTTATTCAGCCAATCAGCAGCTCCAGGATACCACTGCAGAAACAAACGCACAGTACCACTTCTCTTCTTCTTTGTGGTGGATGTAGTTTTAGTATTTACCCTCTAATCACCAGCTATGGCCAGCTGCACAGTACCACTCCTGTTGACTGGTAGTTGGGTGTACTTTTCGTTTGAAGTTGCATAGAGGCATAATCCTTGATTTCTGAAGGGGACTCCTAGTCTAAAAAAGTGGTGGCCAAGAGGCGACCTGTGGAGTTGGCTGCTTCCGATTTCACTCTCTCTCAGTAAGTGGAGAATAAAGCAGAAGTGGGGCAGCCGACTTACACGTTACATGACACAGTGAGGGAGGGGGGGGGGGGGGTCAGCATACCCGGCGTGCCTATGGTGTTTAAGGAAGAAATTGTTTGAATACATTGTGTTTTTTTTTTTTTTTTAATGTATTTTATATAGTACATTTCAGTTTTTTTTTTCTTATATTTACATGATCCACAATCTCATAGGGACCACATGGATGCAAGAGATCTTGACTCTGATTTACAGCCAAGGGGACACAGAGATAGCCACAACCGTGCCAAACTGGGTTCGGGCCCCCTGGCTGGAGCATACGTACTTCAAAGAGACGTTAAAGGACGGAGAAGGCCCCAGAATCATCACCACGCACCTCCCGAGTGATGTTCTTGCTCCAGCCCTGCAGAAGTCGAAAGCAAAGGTGAGTTCGCTCCTCATTGGACAAACACAGATATTATAATAATGTGGTCTAACTGCGGAACGGATCACAACAATCGCATCTTCATTCTATTTTAGAATCCTCGAGGTTCCTGGCATTTGGGGCTTATGATCTTGCACCAGTTTATTGCAACACACTGGGCAATATGGGCAAATTGTCTTTATTACCCCCCACGTGTGTGTGGTGAAATTGAATGCCATCCTCAAGAATGAGTACATTTTCGGGCATGCACAGAAATATAGTTTGCAGATAACTTCCTTTAGTTGGTATAAATTTTAGGACGTTTGTTCCCAAGTAAATAATGCCGGAAGTTTGACCTGTGGGCATCACAACCTGGTTTCTGTAGATTTTTCATCCTTGGGTAGTGCTTTACTCTAGCCTAGAGATACAGTTGCTTCTCTCAGATATCTGTGTTTGACTGAGAGACATATTTTAAATTCCCCAGATTAGCAATTTCATTTTTTTTTTTTTAATGTTACTATTTTTTTATCTGATTAAAAATTTGCAGAGTGTTTATTTTCCGGTTACCCTGCTAGAGAGTGTAAGGAATTAGTGTGCTGCCGGAGAGTTTAGACCAAAGATATGTCTATAAAACAAACAGAATACGCACATATCTCATACAAGACACTGCAAAACTTTAATTTATAAACTCATCATCTCCTGCATCGACTATTGCAATTCCCTCCTTACTGGTCTTCCTCCAAATCAGACTTACCCATACAATCTATTTTGCAAGAAACTCCTAGATTGATTTTCCTTGCAAATCATTCTTCCTCTGCTGAGTCACTATATCAGTTTCTAAATTGGTTGCCTGTTTTTCAACAAATCCAATATAAAATTCTACTACTAGCCATCAACAAAACAGCAGCAACATACATTTCCTTACTTGTCTCAAAATATCTCCAAACTCGACACCTCTGTTCTACACAAGATCTGCATCTCTCTTCCACTCTCCTAATATCATCCCATTCCCGGTTAAAGGACTTTTCTCGGGCTGCACCCACTTTGTGGAATTCACTCCCTCGCACCATAAGACTTTTCTCTAGTCTTCAAACCTTCAAGCGTTCTCTGAAAACCCACCTCTTCAGGTAAGCTTATAATATTCCTCAACCACCCTCTTAATCTCCCTAGGTTACCCTATTACCACCCTCTACACAGTTAACACAAGACGACAACCTTCTGACCAACACTGCTGTGTGACTGATCACACAGCCCACTGAGCACGTTTTATCTTTGCAGTCTGTCTGGACCAATATGCAATATGTAGCACTTACCCTCATGTATCAAACTACCATTGTCACATAGATTGTAAGCTTGTGAGCAGGGCCCTCTTACATCTCTGTCTGTATTACCCAGTATTGTTTCATTACTGTTTGTTCCCAAGCTCTAAAGAATTTGCTAGTGTTATATAAATGTTGATGATGATATGTCTTGTTTTCAGGTCGTCTACATAGCGAGGAATCCCAAAGATGTGGCTGTTTCCTTCTACTATTTTCACAAAATGGCTAAATTCCTCCCAGAGTCTGGAACCTTTCCTGAATTCCTGGATCTCTTCCTTAAGGGCAAAGGTCAGATTTCAAAATGAGCTGTTGACTGCATCGTTTACTTAGAAGGCGCCACAAGGCTTTAGCAGTGCCGTACATAGAACATAACATTGCATAAGTAAATTCAGATAAGAGCAATGGGTATGGATAAGCAGAATAATCAATGTATGATGCCATTAACAGAACAAATTGAACTGCATATAAAAAATAGTCAACATAAGACAAAGCCGGGACAGAGGAGGGTGGAGAGGGGCACATTTCAGATATAGTAGACATGACACCTAGGATAGAGGAGCTTACATTCCATAGGGGAGGGGTTAGGAGACAAAAGGAGCAGATGGGACAATAGGCATAGTAGGGTTTACTGTGAAGCAGAGGTCTGCAAGATGCTGAGACCGGGATGTAGAGGCCTAGATGGGGCCATGATGGTGCAGGGGCCTAGGTGGTAGAGCCCTGCAGGGTCTAAATGATTCAGAGGCCTATTTAGGCTGTAGCCAGGATGGTGCAATGGCCTAGGTAGTGGTGAAGCCTGGATGGTGGCAAGTGAGGTGTGACAGGGGCAATGTAATCACAGTGGTAAACCAACAGCAAGGCAATACTATGGCAAAGCCATATTTAGGCACAACAGTGGTACAGTACAATGGTAAAGGCAATGCAGTACAATAATGGCAGAGGTAAGCGCATTAAATACAAAGGCAATGGGACAATAGTGGGTGTAGGGGGGGATTAGTGGCGGGTGTGCAATGGAGAGACGGGCAGGAGTGAAGTGGTGGATAAGTAGAGGTGAGTGTACGGAAAGCAGGTGTGCTCAGAGAAAGGTTAGGAATGAGAGAGACGACAGGAGTTGGCAAGAGTGAGGCAGGAAAATAAAGAGAAATCACCACTTTGTGTACAAAAACATATCTTCTCTCAGGGTGAATGCTAAGATATAGTTAATTGGCTGCTATTAAATTGACCCTTGTGTCTGTCTGTGTCTGTGTGTGTGTTCGGGAATTTAGACTGTAAGCTCCAATGGGGCAGGGACTGATGTGAATGAGTTCTCTGTGCAGCGCTGTGGAGTTAGTGGCGCTATATAAATATATGGTGATGATGATATAGTTGGGTAGAATACAAATTTTCTACATCTGTGCTAAATGGTCATCTGAAAAAAACAAAGCGCAAAATGAAAAAAAAACTATTGGTCTTAAGCTAGATGAGTGCTAGGCCGGAGTGATGTCCTAAACTGTGCTTCACTGACCAGCAGCTTAACACAGGTTATAACCATAGATAACAAATTTCTTTTATATACGTTTAAAAAAAATTAGTTTGCACAGATGTGGAACACAAGTTACAATGTGATGAGATTTTGATTAGGGCAGGATGCAGTGGCGGATCCAGGGGGGGGCGATCGGGGCATTCGCCCCCCCTAGCAGCAAAAAGCTAGGTCCCAGCCGCCGATTAAAACGGGAGGGGGCGGGGACAATCGCGGGCGGAAGGCGGGGTTAACGCAGGCCAGCCAATCAGAGCAGAGGAGGGGCGTGATTATGCAAAATCGCCCCCCCTAAACATAAAGTCTAGATCCGCCGCTGATGGGATGAGAGTTGTTGCAGATGATGTACACACTGTACTGCAAAGCTTGGATTATAGACTGAATGATTATGAATACAGCCGACCCACTGTGAGAATGTTTTCTTTGTACATCTGCCTTTCAGATAGCAATTAAGTGTATCTTGGTAGACATAAGACAGGTTCATGGTCGTAAAGATAAGGATTAAGACATAACTAATGGGTAATATGGATTCAGTAATTTTACCTTCAGATTAGCATATAGTCTATGCATTGTCTGGCTAGCTACACACTACAAGTTATATCTAATGTCCTTCTGTTGTTAAAGGCACATTAAACTTTTTTACATTTTCTCTGCTTTTATTTAGCACTTTAGCTTCTAAAACTCTCGGCTAGTTTAAAGGTCCAATCCCACGTAGATTTTTTATTTTTTAAACAGCAATTTGTGTGACCTTATGTTGGCATGAAGCTGATAATCACTTCTCCAGGAGGTTCTCCTGTAACTCGTTGTTAGCAAAATCGCACTGTAGTGGGTGGTAGGGGGGTATTTATTCAGCTGCTACTCCACACATGGTGTCTCCTGAGTGTGAACTATGCCCTACTTCAAACTCTGCTGTATGATGCTCAAGACAGAAAGATAATAAAGAGAAATGATTAGACTTTGATCATGTGTTTATAGTGGTATTTCCTGTCTAAACATCTGTGAGCTTGAGGCCCTTGCATGGGTGTGTGGCAACCCTAGAGAAGCTGTAATCATTTGTAGACTGGATAAGTTAGAACTTTAACGTTTGTTTTACTTTTAGATATTTGAGCTATTTTATATTGCATCATTTGAAACCATATAGACCTTCAGATGCTTACTGGCAAGGCATTCTGGGAGTGCCAGTTTTTCTACACATTACTGTTGTCTGACTGTCTGTTTGTTGTGTCCCTTCAGTGTACTACGGATCATGGTTCGACCATGTGAAGGGCTGGCACAGGCAAAGAAAGAACATGGACTACTTCTACATTACCTATGAAGACCTACAAAAGGTGAGTGTTGGAAGGCAACGGTATAATGCTGACGCACCAGCTTTAAAGGGTTAACTAAGATAGGGGTACTTTTATAACAGTCGCATGGGTAGTGACAGTGGTTTTAGTAGTCAACAATAACTGCAGAGGCCAACACCTGGGTACTCTAGATGAAGTCTCCATGACTGTCATGGACTTGTGTCTGGTTTTAAATAGCTGATCTGGCAACACAAGAGCCTATAGGTGTATAAACACGACCATTTGGAGAGAGAATTTGCTTTGGGACTAGTTTGTCTAAAATAAACAATCGGCTCTCCTGATCCAACATCTGATCAGAGCTACTTGAACTTCCTGTTGCCCATAACCTTGATCTGCCAGTTTATGTAGTCATTGGTAAGCTGCTCTAAGGAGCCCCATATGATTGTCAATTACATGGTGCTGATTGTCTGGATCTGTCCAGCTTTTCACAGATGTGGGGGGCCAATTTGGACACAGGTCTGATCAATTATTTTATTGAAACCAGGTTAGTTCAGTTGGATAATTAGTGAGGAAGCAGGGAGTACTGCTGTGTGGCTTAAGTAGTCATTTGTTTTTCAAAATGACATAAAAAGAACCTCAACAATCACTTTTTTTTTTCCCCCTTTTTGTAGGACTTGAGAAGGTCCATAAAGAAACTGTGTGGCTTTCTGGGCTGTCCCATGTATTCTAAAGAGGTGGATAAGGTGGAACAACACTGTAAGTTTCCGGTCATGAGTCAGAATTTGATGGTGAACTACAGCCTTATACCTCGTGATATTATGGATCATGAGCAGAGCAAGTTCATGAGGAAAGGTAAGTGAGCCATCATTTCAAATCCTTACCTGTTAATCCAAGGATTTCTGTTTTCACTGGATATCTGAATTGCAATGATGTAAATGAATATTCTGCTAAAAAGAAGAGTGCTACCATTTTTACTCTATGGCTAGTAGGTGATGCTGTTTTGCTTGTGAATGCTGGTTTAGGCCAGTGTTTAGACCAGTATTTAGGCAAGTGTTTAGGCCACAGCCGGCTTTCAGGGACCCCTAACCGTGCAGGTTTTCCAGTGAAATAATTAGTACCACCTGTGGACCTATTACAAATGTGTCAGTCAGTAATTACTACATCTGTTTTTTCCAGCAAGGAAATCTAGAAAACATGCACTGTTAGGGTTCCCTGAGAACCAGATTTGGGAAACTAAGCAGATGAAACAATGTTTCTTCTACTCCTGTTAATGAAGGCAGAAATACAAGTATGGATCATAATCCTTTAAACAGGGCAGGCCCTCTTTGATGGTGTTAACAATGTATGTCATTTGCTGTAGACCCTGCACCTCACTGTACGTTGATTTCTGTATTACAGGTGTAGTAGGAGACTGGAAACAGCACTTTACAGAAGAGCAGAGTGCAGCCTTTGATAACGTTTTCCAAGAGAAGATGTCGGATTGTGATCTACATTTTGTTTGGAGTTTAGACTGAGCAGTGACCAAGATCAATATAGGCGAGCAGGTGCTCTCAAGCAGTATAAACATTTCAATAGAAGAGACTATAGTACAGTATTCAACATCCGATGTCTGTTATTCTATCTAGCCAATGGACCAGTGATAGGAATAAACTTGTGATGTCACTCCTGGAGCAAATATATATTGCAGCATGGAAGTCACTAATTTTAGAAGGGTTTCGTGATACACAGCTTGATATGAGGATTATAAGTGTTAGTAACTTTCTAAACTGTGTATATTACAAAAAGGACAATTTGTGCCCTACTATTTAATAAAAGGGGTAGAGGTCACGGAGTTCCAGAGGTCACACTTTCCTTATATTTTATAGCCTGTATACATTATTCCCGTATGTAACTTAATCTACCTCAAAACAATATATTGTTCCCTGTTAGCAGTCTTGGGTTGTTACTGTAGTTCTGTTTGTAAAACCTCAAAATCTCCCTGGACGATGTAGAGTAAGCAGTACATGCACCAAACTGTTTTAATGTTTACAGAAACGTTCAGACACAACGTGAACAAGAATCCTGCTCATAAGAGCTTGCAATCTATAGGTAATAAGTTAATAGGTCAGGGAAATCCATTAGGAAACATTTGTGGTGTTAATTGGGTAATGTATTATCGGGTTGGGGGAAAACTAGTTTTATACGATCAGGTTATATGCTTGTTTTTAGGTAGTATTTGAAGGCTTGAAAACTGAATATCTAGTTCTATAATGTATCCTGTAGAGTCGCTCATGATCTTAATCTACTCCTAACCAGCCACGTTATGCACCGATCAGCCACAACATTTAAACCACTATCGAGTAGAGTGAATCACATTGATTATCTCGTTACAATGACATCTGTCAAGGGGTGGGATATAGTAGACAGCAAGTGAACAATCAGTTGTTGATGTGTTAGAAGCAGAAAAAAATGGGCAAGTGTACGGATCGGAGTGCCTTTGACAATTTTGATGGCTAGATGACTGCAACTCCAAAATGACAGGTCTTGTGGGGTGTTCCCACTATGCAGTGGTTTGTACCTACCAAAAGTGGTCCAAAGAAGGGTTATCGGTGCCCAAAGCTCACTGATTTACGCGGGGAGCGAAGACTATTTTTTCTAGTCCAGTCTCACAGAAGAGCTACTGTAGTACAAATTGCTGACAAAGTTAATGCTGGCTATGATAGAAAGGTGACAGAACCTACAGTGCATCGCAGCTTGCTGCAGACTGGCCAGAGTGCCCAGGCCGACCCCTGTCCAACACCAAAAGCATCTACAATGGGCATGCAAGTGCCAGAACTGGACCATGGAAGAATGTGGCCTGGACTGATGAATCACCCCCTTCCCCCCCCCCCAAAAAAAAAAAAAAAAGTTGAAGGCAAAAATATAAGTAGAAAACAATTAACCTTTTTTTTGTACTTAAATTTTTGAAAATAAAAATATTTTAAAAACTTTCCTTTCTGATTCCTTCCCCATCATACCAAATCCATGTCATGCGTTGTGCGCAGCAGAGTTTTGTATGTCTCGCCTACTCTTGCTTCGATGCTATTTTTATTATATTTTAGTTTATTTTATTATAATATTTAAAAATTATAATGCTATTTTATTATAATTTGTGAAGTGCCAAAATATTACACAGCGCTGTACATTGAGAGGATCATGAATCAAACAAATTACAGACAAGGACATAAAGGTAAAAATGTCCCTTCCCAAATGAGCTTACAATCTAAGCGTAAGACTGTCGCAGGAAGTGTAGTTGGTGGAGGGTAATGTGTGTGCAGGGGCGGACCTAGACGTAATTTTTAGGGGGGGGGATTTTACATAATCACGCCCCTCCTTTCTGATTGTCTGGCCCCGGAAAAACCCCACCCATGATTGGCACCTCCCCTTCCACCCTTTTTGATTGGTGTCTTGGACCCAAATTTAAAGAACTTGTACTGCTGGGCGGGAGGGCGCGATTGCCCCACCCCTTGGATCCGCCACTGCGTGCGTGTGTGTTTTATGTAAGGTAGAGGCATGATCACAAACCTGCCATTGTAACAAGAAAGAAAGGTTTACCAAAAATGATTCCAAAACCCCCGCCAATATAGTCTTAATTCTGACTCCACCACCCAAATTAAGAATTTGTGCACACCAGTATGTTGTACAAACAAGGGAATGGGTAATAAATATGTAATCAATTATTATGCTCGATTTTTATTTGTAATTAGGAAAAAAATGTTTTGCATCATTTTGTATTTTATTTTCTTGGCGCCCTGCCACTTTGTCTTGGCAAGAAACATTAACATTTTCAAACTTCCTCTTCTTTATATGATGACCTCATTATGGCTTATAATGTACTGGATAGGGGGTTCCTGCAATACATCATCAGCTATTTATATAGCACCACTAATTCAGCAGTGCTGTACAGAGAACTCGCTCACATCAGTCCCTGCCCCATTGGAGCTTACAGTCTAAATTCCCTAACGCACATACGTACTAGTAGGTTAATTGGCTGCTATCAAATTGACCCCAGTCTGTGCGTGTTAGTGTATTTAGACTTTTAGTGAATTTACACTGTAAGCTCCAATGGTGCAAGAACTGACTTGAGTTCTCTGTACAGCACTGCGGAATTAGTGGTGCAATATAAACAGCTAATGATAGGGAAAAACAACTATATATAACACCTATCATGACCTATTTAATCAAGTACAAAATTCTTGCCTGCTGATTCTTGCAATTCCCTGTTTTCAATTACTGTATATTATTGTTACATATGTAAATAGCTCCTTACTGGCAGAAGCCCTGGGCCGCCTATAGGAATGAGTCCTTCCACCGACGCTGCTACTTACCTTAGCAGATGGAGGCGGCATTCTCTGCTCTTCAGCCTAGGAATGTGGCATCACGACAACCCCAGTGTATCACCCACATTGAGTGGCATCAGCCAACGGCTTCACCTGAAACACTGTCAGGTTAGCACATGAAGGAGTAAGTGTGATCCTGCTGTTTTAACTGGCATAGCTAGACCCCCCCCCCCTCCCCCCAGAGTCTAACAGGTTGGAAGGTCTTCACCAGGGAATCCCGCAAGGGAGTTTGGGCTTAGCTGCTCCCACCCTGCAGGTCGCAGCCCTCCAGGGAAGGTCCCAGTATCACAGTTGGGAGTACAGATCCAAACGGCATACAGAGAGGATACAATTCAAGTTTTGATTTAATAAAAACAGTCTAGCAATACTGCGAACAGGCAGCTGAACCAGGCCAGGTGTAGACTTTAAGAACCAGCAAAGGATAGGTGAAAGGAGGAGCCTTATAAAGGAGGACTGGCCAATAGTAGAATGATTAAAACCACAGGTGGAGTAATCAGAAATGTCGAGCGTGGCTGACACCCTGTACCAAGGAGGTTAATATGAAAATCAGTACTTTAAGGCTCAGGTGGAGATACGGGGGAGTGTGACAAACACCCAGGGCCTGAGTCATTATGGAAAGTAGGGCAAAAAAAAGGAGTAAATGTTCTCCGGGACAAACCATGTTAAACTGCAAGAGGTGCAAATGATTTTATTATTTTGCACATAAGTTAAATACTGGCTTACTGGCTATTTTTTCATCTAGCACACAAATACTTGATAGCTTTATTTTTACACTGAAATTTAAAGTTGAACTAGGACCTGCCCTACCCCAACTATAAATCTGTCCCCACATTTTAAATTTATCTCCCCCTCCAATGCAACATGGTTTTTCCCAGGTACACCTTTTTTTTTATACTTTGCCCTCAATGACGCAGGACTTCAGTGTTTTAGGTGCCCCCTAACCATTGGCACCCTAGGCAACTGCCTAGGTTCGCCTAACGGTAGCAACGTCCCTGCTTACTGGAAACATTTGTGAAAGCTGGTGCAAAGGTAAAATGTGCTGTAAACCATAGCAACTAGATATCTTCTTCCACTTTCTACACTGCACTGTAGAAAGGACAGAGTCAAACTGATTATTATGTACAACACAATAATACTTATAATCCACCAGGGTCGGACTGGCCCGCCGGGGGACCGGTCTATCCCCCGGTAGGCCCCGACCCTGATCGCTCCCCTCTTCGTTGGTGGGGGAGCGAGTAACTGAAGACAAAAAAACCTTGCGTGTCTGCGGCGCCGACTCCGTGCGCACTGAATGCCGGGCGTGACGTCATCACGCCGACATTCAGTGAGGAGCGCCGCAGACAGAAGACAAAAGAGAAGAAAGAATCAGATAGAAAAGGTAAGTGAGGGAATGGAAGAAAGAAGAGAGCATGAAGGGGGAGCATGAAGGCGGAGCATGAAGGCAGAGCATGATGGCAGAGTGGAGGGGGAGGATGATGGCAGAGTGAAGGGGGAGCATGATGGCAGAGTATGAAGGCAGAATAAAGGGGGAGCATGAAGGCAGAGTGGAGGGGGAGCATGATGGCAGAATGGAGGGGGAGCATGAAGGCAGAGTGGAGGGGGAGCATGATGGCAGAGTGAAGGGGGAGCATGATGGCAGAGTATGATGGCAGAGTGGAGGGGGAGCATGAAGGCAGAGTGGAGGGGGAGCATGATGGCAGAGTGGAGGGGGAGCATGAAGGCAGAGCATGAAGGCAGAGTGAAGGGGGAGCATGAAGGCAGAGCATGAAGGCAGAGCATGATGGCAGAGCATGAAGGGGGAGCATGAAGGCAGAGTGGAGGGGGAGCATGAAGGCAGAGTGGAGGGGGAGCATGATGGCAGAGTGGAGGGGGAGCATGATGGCAGAGTGGAGGGGGAGCATGATGGCAGAGTGAAGGGGGAGCATGAAGGCAGAATGAAGGGGGAGCATGATGGCAGAGTGAAGGGGAAGAATGAAGGCAGAGTGAAGGGGGAGCATGATGGCAGAGTGAAGGGGGAGCATGAAGGCAGAGTGAAGGGGGAGCATGATGGCAGAGTGAAGGGGAAGAATGAAGGCAGAGTGAAGGGGGAGCATGATGGCAGAGTGAAGGGGGAGCATGAAGGCAGAGTGAAGGGGGAGCATGATGGCAGAATGAAGGGGGAGCATGAAGGCAGAGTGAAGGGGAGCATGATGGCAGAGTGAAGGGGGAGCATGATGGCAGAGTGGAGGGGGAGCATGAAGGCAGAGTGAAGGGGGACCATGAAGGCAGAGTTAAGGTGGGCCAGGAGAAGGGGGGAACAAAAGCAGCATGACACAGGGTGATGAAGGGGGGGGGGGGGAAACAGCATGGAGGGCGCAGTGTGATCATAAGGAGGCCCAGCATGGTGATTAAGGGGCACAGTAATGTGTGTGTGTGATGGCACAGCGGGCTTGTGGCAATGTAGTGTGTGTGTGGTAGGTGGTAGCTAAATAATGGGTGCTATTTTCTTTGTAGGGTGAAGGTGGGACAATTTAATTTAAGATGGGGTGGTTTGGGGGCTTTTAATTAAATGTGAATATGAATTATTTAATGGCAGTGACGGTTGCGGGAAATAGGTATATTTATTATACGTATTATACATAAATGCGATTTATTGCAGGGGCTGTCTGGAGGGAGGGAAATAGGTTTATTAAATGGGAATACTATAACTTTAATGTTGGGGCTGGAGGAAGACCTAAGTATTAATTGTTGGTCCTATTGATTTAATGCCAGGGCTGGTTGGAATCTTCTAAATGTACCCATTATTATTTCCAAATAGGGCCCTCAACATTCCAAGATCCAGACAAGCAGCAACTAAAGAAACCAGCAGCCACAGGTGGTAAAAGTGACAAGAACAGGTAGGACAGTCTGTCAAATATTCTGAGTCTAGTGCAGGCTTGGCTAACCTGTAGCACTCCAGGTGTTGTGAAACTACAAGTCTCAGCACACCCTTCCAGCAATAAGCTGCTATATATTGGCAAAGCATGCTGGGGCTTGTAGTTTCACAACGCCTGGAGTGCCACAGGTTAGCCAAGCCTAGTCTAGTGGGACAATCCTGATTTATGGTGACTGTTCTGCCCAATCTAAGGGGCAGGTCAGACTGTGTACTCTTTATACACACACTGCATTCTTTATATACTACACTATGGTGCTAGCTGTCCTTCGTGGGCTGACCACTCCCCCTCTAGCGTCTAGTCTCGCCTCTATGATGACTGGCCACACCCCCTCTGGTGGGCCTCTAGCGTTGCAGTTCCCCGGTGGGCCCTTCATGCCCCAGTCCGACACTGTAATCCACCACTGCTTATGACTGCTGGAAGGTTTAATATAGTCTGCATTTACCAATTTAGGTTTCTGTGTTCCCTTAAAGTTAGACAGAATATTAGAATGAGTAGGTGGGGGAGGCCTTGTTGAAACGTGTGGTAATCTTGCAACGGTCAGGATATTTTGTAACTGCAGCACCAAGAAATAGAAGACGTCGCTGTCTGTCATCATAGAATTATGTCAGTGAAAAGGTTAAGAACTCTGTTCAAGGTTTCTTCCAAATAATAATGTTCTATTGTTGTCTGCCAAGTGCACCCTCTGGAGAAATCGTGCAGTGCGGAAGCTATTGATCCATCCGTCACCAGACGTGTTCTGTGACATGCAGAGTAATGCACGATGTGACTCCTGTATAGATAACACTCCCAATCAATGGGTTCATTAAGCCTCAGCCCAATGTAACCTATGATGACATAACATGCCAATTTTCTTCAATAGCAGAAAAAATACAGATTACAAGATTTTTTGTGAAGGGCACCAATCATTTCATAAACACCATCGTGCAACTTGTATAAAGCCAATATAAAAACACATAATATAAAAACATAAGATAAGAAATGGTAAATCTCCGTTGACTTGATGGGGAGAAAGATCTTGGCAGTCCCAGAGGAGGTCTATTGGAAAGAACTAGGAGACTGGACAGCCTAACTTAAGGAGAAAATCCACATCTTAAATTTGCAGAAGTCTAGTATTTAAATTGCCCCTGTGTCCACCCATGAAAACTCTTTTAGGCCATTAGGATTCCCACAGTGCTCCCATCATCATCAACTATTTATATAGCGCCACTACCCACATGAGTACTTATACTGCTACAAACAGTGGAGTAGCTTTAGGGCCCCACCAGTGTATAATGTGGCATGACCCTGAGACTATAATATATATTCGGCCATGGAAACTGCATGGCACAGGAATCACCCCACCCACTTATTTCCTACTTACCCTTTTCCCGGTGATTCAATGTCTTCCCTACTGACTGGAACGGTATTAAAGTAATTTTATCGTTTTCAAATAAGCATTGCCCAAGCGATTGTATTGTGTTTCCAACGCACAAAGTAATTTATTTTAGCAGATGTAACATTTAACAGTTCAATACATGATTATAATACAATACAGCCAATACCAAAAGATAAATACATACCGCTGCGCTTGCTGCGCTCCCACAGGTACCAGTGGACAGTATTTTACTCTAGAATACTGTGGTCAGAGTAGACTGAGGCTAGTGGGAGCACAGCTATGATTATATACATTCAGTGTTACAGAGAGAACAATGCAGATGACGTGGCTTGCTTCTATAGGTCCAGACTTCAGATGGGTCCAGTGTAAACAGGTCATAGGCTAGTTCAAACAACCCCCTCAAAGGCTGAGGGTCAACATTCCAGATGATTCTCCCGCCCAGAAACCAGTTACAATTAGTCCATTAGCATTTTGCAGTTTAGTATCACTCTGACTATTTATTCCCTAACATCAATAACTAGAGTATGCAATTTGCGAACTCTTCGGCGAATGAACCGGACAGCTGCTGATGAATAGGGGATTAAAATGATATCAGACATGACATATAACCTGAACCTTAAATAACACTGAAGTTTACATATAATATAAACTAATAATAAACTAAATACTATCTGCTCATAAATCACTGTGGATTGGAATCAATATAAATATGAAATATATAAATAACTAAATGTTGTAGTGCAAGTGTGTGCATGCGTATTTTACCGCGTGATCACACTATGCCACGTGTAGCATGGCATACTGAGTGCAATCGCACGATAAAACAATCTTAACCAATATACTTTCGTTCATCCAATTATACAACTTCGACAACGGTCACAAGACTGTGGAGGTCGATGGCCCATTCTGAGCCATTTTTTTAATCAAATATCAATATGATCACTTCTATGATCAAAGTGAAGCTGAAGAGAAGGCGCTGCTAGGGCTTGGTCAACTGGGCTTGTCTCTCTTGCCTGACAACTGTGGGAGAGGGTCAAGGGAGGGCTGGCCAACGTTATCCGGGGAAGGGGGAGGAGGGGGGAAAATCAACGCAACAGGCTATTTAAAAGGGAAAACAATGCAGGTGGTCCAGTGTCCCAACCCAAGGTAGTCCATTATGGTGCCAGCCCAGGGGGCAGATGCCCCATACCCCAGCCAGCCCCTGGAGAGGGCCCTCTGATACTGGTAGTGTGGCATGTGACAGCAAGTACTGGCACCTCTGACTTAGCTAAAAAGGAAGGTAGAATTCAGAGGTAGCCACGGCCGCACCCCCTTCTCCCAATCCTCTGGGGTTTGGTTGCAAATGTGACCACTGTTCCTGTGTCATTGATTATGTCACTCACCGGACCGTGAGTGCCTCTACGCTGGTGCGTGGCTCCCTAGCCTTCCTGCCGGCACCTATCTTGAACCGCGGCCGTCCGCCATCCTGATGGACTGCGCATGCGCAGCACCCAAGAACTCTTGCGACTGTTGCTTTTAATCTAATTGGTTGATCAGGCAACTCTCCCTATTTAAGGCACCTGTGCTCATTACCTCATTGACTGATCTTGAGTCTCATTCCCTGTGAGTCTCTGAAGGTGTCTCCTGTGTTCTACTAGTGTCTTCAGTTTCCTGCTGATTCCTGTTCTACTCATCGCTGGTCTCCATACCCGCTACTGTCTCCTGTGTACTACTAGTGTCTTCAGTTCCTGTGGATTCCCTGTGCTACTCATCGCTGGTTTCCATACCTGCTACAGTCTCCTGTTTCCTGCCTGTGTCCTCAGCTGGACTCTGATTACCGGATCTCCTAACCTGTGGTTCCTACACTCGTCTCTGCCGTTCAGCGTCTCTGCAGTCCCTGCATCTTCCTGTGGACAGACTGTTCTACTGAATAGCCGTATGCCTATCTGTTATTGACTTTCTACGTTTACTCTGCATATCAGCTAGGACAAGTTTCCACTCTCAGCAGCGGTATCCATACCCGCTATAGACTGTTATTTTTACGCTGCATATCTGTTTGGAATTAACCGTACTACTCAGTCGTTATATGCATAATTGTGATTGACTATCCTTTATTGGCCTGCATATCTGTGCTGAGC
Source organism: Mixophyes fleayi (assembly GCF_038048845.1). Taxonomy (NCBI): domain Eukaryota; kingdom Metazoa; phylum Chordata; class Amphibia; order Anura; family Limnodynastidae; genus Mixophyes; species Mixophyes fleayi. The sequence continues at coordinate 88,888,694 of NC_134411.1, read as the reverse complement.
AAGTCTCTACCAAGCAGCGCCACATACCATTATAGACTTTGCTGGATACGCTGCATATCTATTGGGATCAAGTTCCTCTGTGCTCTCAGTGTCTGCATCCTATTATCCTTTGTATGCCTCCACTCATCGACACCTGTACACATCCTCACCTATTAAGCAGTGGTACAACTTGCTGTACACAGACCACTGACTTCCCCGCTACCTACCTGCACCTGGACAAGTCTTCTCACCATAAGCAGTGGTACAACTTGCTGTACGCAGACCACTGACTTCCCCGCTACCTACCTGGACAAGTCTTCTCACCATAGCAGTGGTACCACTTGCTGTACGCAGACCACTGACTTCCCCGCTACCTACCTGCACCTGGACAAGTCTTCTCACCATAAGCAGTGGTACAACTTGCTGTACGCAGACCACTGACTTCCCCGCTACCTACCTGGACAAGTCTTCTCACCATAGCAGTGGTACAACTTGCTGTACGCAGACCACTGACTTCCCTACTACCTCCCGCATCTGCTCACGTCCATCCTGATCTCCGTGTTCAAATCTGCCTTTCCACTATATCAGCTAGTCGCTGACTCATTGACCAAGATTGCTGTAAGTCACTGACTTTCCTATTCTTTATTGGCATTCTCTCTCCATCTGCTGTGATATATGTTCCGCTAGTCACCCCGCTACCAGAGGACCGTTGTGTTAACTTCACCACTCTGGTAAGCCCAGTCATCTGGTGAATTCCTGGGCAAGACTCCTAGTGCCCGTGACAGATTACTGAAATGCATATATTTTTCTTAACCTATAAGTCAGCACTCACAGTTAATCAAATAGACAACCCCAGGAGTACATCAATTGTTGTATTGCTTGATGTTAATCTATTGAAAAACCTCAATATCTTGAAACATTATAAAGTGAAATTCAACTTTACATATATATTGTAATTTAAAAAATAAATGGTACACCCCTGTTCCTGAATAATGGGGTACTTCTTACCCTGGGACACCCTATCTCTGTGTCATGATGGTGCAGAACATGTAGTAAGGCATAATGCTGGAGCAGCCCCGAACTGCACCTGTCACTGTTTCTATTCACCAAGGTATTTAAAAGTCCAGGCACAGTGAATGACTATTGTGCAGGAAGACACGGCTATAACTTGTTGCTTCTGCTTGCCTCCCAGGCCAAAAATTGTTCCATGCCCCCCTCAGCATTAGGGGGGAGGCCGACTAAGACAATTGAAAGTGGACATTTCCTCCTATAAAACAAGCAAACGTACAAACTATTGTTATGCAAAAGGACATAAAATGCTTTAAGAAGTAGTCTTATTTATAAGACAAAAAGCTCAATGAAATTTGTCAGGATGAGAGTATAAATCTGATATGATGAAATAGAATATTGAATGTCAAGGCCCAAATAAAACATTGCATTGATACCTAAATGAACCTGATTTTCAACTCACATAAATGTTTGACCAAATGTTTTTAAAAAGGAAACAATTAGCCCAGTAGGAGGTTATTAGGTTGAGGAGACCTGCTTAAGATATGCAGATCACAGACATCCATTGTTTTGATCATGTATTCCACCTTCTAATTGACTTCATTTCAATATCAGTGTAAACACAACGAACCACTAAATGTAAATGACAGAGCCATATGCCTAGGTGAGATCCTTGTAGACAAAGATAGCATTTGAAGACTGCCTATACAGCATACTCACCTACTTTCTGTATTCCTGTTCCGGAAGATGGGCGTGACTGGAGGGCGGGAGGGGGCAGGGCAAACAAATCGCGTCATTTTAGCCCCGCCCCCCGTGACAAAAATTACGTTTTGTCACGGGGGCGGGGCCAAAATGCCGCGCTTTCTGCCTGAATCGTGTCATTTAGCGGTGGCTGCAGCGGGATGCGGGAGATTTGCCAGCTCTCCCGGGAGCCCGGGAGACTGACCCGAATTGCGGGAGTCTCCCGGACATTCCGGGAGAGTTGGCAAGTATGCTATACAGGTATATAGAAATATGGGCTTCAAAGGAAAATGTCTTCATAGTTCATATTTTGGGAAATCTAGGTGCCCACTCCATAGCAAGGAGCAGAAATCACACCAGGGTTGTGAATGACAGATACTGGCGATATCCGGGAACAGCTATAATCACATATCTTTGGGAAAGGTATGTCACATTGTCATAATTCCATCATGTTTGGTATTTAAATGTTCGGGAGATTATGACCGGTTTATTGAAGGGGGAGTTATGTCTCTGGGATATATATGTGAAGAATTACCCAAAGGTCAAAACTTTGGGAATATTTGTGAGAAAACTATAGTGACACCCAGGGGACATCCCTGCCCCCCCCTATTAGCAATAACACTGTATTTCATTTTGTTTAAAAAACTGTTGGGAAGGGGCAAATTGTTAGCTTCTTGGGGATCAATCTAATTGAAGGACTGTCCATCTTGTCTGCCTGCCCCAGACATACAGATTATTATATGTAAGTGATGCTCTGTACTTTCATTCCATTTGTTTTTATGACTGTTTACAATATTTTACTTGTATGTCAAATCTTTAACTTTTTTTTTTATTCTCTAATCATTGTACTTTTTGTAAATTTAACAATTTAATAGTTCTGTCCTTATTGCTCTAAAACGAATTCATTGGCTGTTTAGAAGAGACAGATTGCTTGGCTGGATTAACTCTTTAGAAACCAGTGTGTGAAGGGTTAACTGTTTAGCTACCAGAGCACAGAGTGCGCGCAATTGGGTGATTAAGTCATAGGTTTCCTACGGGCCTTATACCTAGCTGGTGGCAGTTGCTGATGAGAGGTGTGAAGTGTGCGTCTGTGTTGGGACGGGACCAGTGAAATCTGTAGCCTTAGAGGAAGAGGTGAGTGTGAGATTTGGGCTGGAATCCTGTGTGTTCCCTTACAGTAAGCTTCCAAGTCACAAGTGCGCAGAGGGCGGTTTGTGACCGATAACTGGGTTCACGAGCGGTATCCTGACATAATAGAGCTGGTATGTTGGCATATATGATAAGATATCTATCTAATCAGGGAGTAGCTAGAGGGGCTTATCCCTGTCAAAATGAATCATATTGGAAAAAAATTACACACTTCTAAGAAACAGAATAATTGCAATCTAAAGAAGAGTTGCTAGTGGCACATATGAATAAGGAGACCTTAAAAGCTAATGAGCTAGGTCTGAATAAAAGCTTTATAGAATAGAGAAAGAAAAGAAGTTTATACGTGACAAAAAGGGATCTAAAGTTGGTGTCACTTCAACAAGGAAGCTTATGTAAGATGTAACAATAACTTTGGGAGGAAATCCCATCCACCCTATGTGGTTACATTATAATTTCTCTGAAACAACACTCTAAAAAACACTCGGGGTCCATCAATGGCACAGGGGGGAAAAAACCATCCTTAAAAATAGGTTTAATGCTTTAGATAGAGCAGAATGAACTAGTGATAACGTTTATTTTTTTTACCCCAGCTCAAACTGGACATCAGAAAGAGATACTTTGGAAATGTGCACTGAATGAAAATATAAGTATAGCCTCACCATGAAACACCTCCAACATACAACACACAAAAGATAAAACCTATATTAAATGACTCAAACTTCAGACTAAACGGTATCTTTCATTTTCCCCAACAGACATTAGTGCAATCTGAAACTTCTCTATTGAGTAAAGGTTTATCTTTCGCCCTTATACAGAAACCAAACAAGTTTCATAGACATTAATAAGTTTGGCAATTTGCCAAGAATGACTCATATCTAACTATGAAAATCATTCCAGATCAGGTCTGAAACCAGTTCTAAGTTCTATCTGATAGAATCGAGTAGTAGTCATTTGGATATATTTTAATAAATGGAAATACAACAGGCAGGCAAACGTGGAGGCCTTGCCATATTAGGTAAAACATTATATTTTAGAGGCCAAGAGGTTACTAGTAGATAGTATCTCATATAAGATGCTTATAAAAAATCCTACAGATAAATACATCACACTCATTAGAAAACTATTGGCCTACATACTAACATTATATCTAAAGATGAATATCAATATTTGATAGTATCCAACCCTATCATACCAATCATTTATTATTTGCCAAATATATTATCTGGCAAGAAAATTCTACCTGGGTTACAATAGATGTTCAATCTTTATAGCGCAATTGAACATCGAAAAGCCATTTCCGCATGTAGGTAATTTCTTCTATTGGATACTACATTAACAGAGGTCCTCAAGAATTTTATCTGTGTTTTTATATTATTTATATGGACACATAATTATTTAAATTTTTTAGAAGGGTTTTATTTACAAATCTGTGGGACAGCAATGGGGACAATGTATGCCTCGAGTTTTGCTAACTTATTAATGGGCTTTTGGGAGCAGAAATATATTTATAACCCCCTGTACAAGAGATACATAGATGATATTATTTTAGTATGGAGTGGGAACACTAAGAAGTTTAATATTTTTGGGGAATTCAATAGTTTTAAGGAGTTTGATTTGAAATTTACGTCTGGCAAAGCTAAGGTTGAATTTATTTACTTGGTCCTAATGGATGTAGACAAGAAAGCGATCACCCAGAATTTTAATAAAACCATAGATATAAACAGTTATTTTCACTATCAAGTTAGACATGTGAGAAAGTAGAAAACTAATATCCCCTATTCTCAATTCCATCCAATTAAGAGGAATTGTTGCTTGATAATCCATTGTGATGAACAGCTAGCAATATTATATACGGATCATTTCAGAAATATGGGCTACCCTGAACAGACATTGATGAAGCTATAACTAAAACAAAACAAACTAGGAAAACCTTTTTAAATGTTCAAAAACAGGTGTCAAGACACATAGGATTACTTTTATCACCAAATGTGACCCCAATTTGGGCATCATTGCAAATAGACTTGATATTATCTTCATGAAAAATTAAAAACCTTAAAAACACTTTGGCTTTGAGTATTCTTAGGGAACATGAGAAGGAAAATGTATCCTTGAGTAATAAAAGCACAATTTTTTTTTAGGTGTGGCCATTGTAAAGTTTATCAACCCAACAATAAAAACGTTTGAGAATTTCGATAGCAGTTAAAAAATTTGAGGTTAAACAGTTAATGAACTACTAAACGTCAATAGTAGTATACAGACTAGAATACACTTGTGGTATCACATATATAGGAAAAACTAAATTTGTGTTAATATTGAGAATACAGGAACACATTAGGGATATCAAAAACAAGCTTGAAAGCCACTCAGCATCCAAACACTCCATTACAAAACACAATTCAGACCCACAAAGTATTACTGTTTTAATGGAATTGAATGCAGGCAATGGTTTTATCCAGAAAAGATGTCACATCATGAAATATTTATATATAACCTGGTGATTATGATGATAAGAAAGTAGACTCTTATCTCATATTATCTATTGTAACTAGAACTGTACCACATAATTATGCAAAGCAGACAGTTGAGTCATAAAGAGCTTCTTTCCAGATTTCCAATGACAGCACAAAATAAGAGTTATTTGCTAACCCGAATTTGCAAATCTGCACTAAAACCCTAGCAACCAGCTAGACATTTGCTATTATTAAGGCTAATTTATGAAAGTGTAAAAGTGTACCATAAATGCTGTTTTTATGACATCATACATTTATTTTGCGCAAATGCACCCATTTGTATGGAGAAGCGCATACATTCCATGTAAATCAGACAGTCTGCCCCCTCTTGTCTGATCTCCGGTTGCTCCCGATAGAATGTGCAGTGACCTGCATCTTATCGCATGTGATCCATGGCCTTATTAGTTTGTTTGGCATATGTGCTGTCTGCACATGACTTTAGATAACATTCTAATTTGGATCCTAAGCTGCCTGTCCTCACCCTATTACCACTATTTCCCAGTCACTGATAGGCAGGTGCGAGATTACGGCAGCACCGCGTTCTCAGCCTCGCAGTGACTGGAAACCGCAGCATCATGTTAGCTACATGGCTCCAGCTGCTCTACCAGCTACTTCTACTATGTAAGCTAAGAGAAGCGATGGGGACAACAGGACAATGCATCCCACGCTGACTGCTTTTAAACCCCCCCCTTCCCCTCTGCCCCCATGGAGGAGAAAGGGGGGGTGCTACTAAGATATGCAGCAAATTCTCAGTGCTAAGATGAAAGCACTCAGCTCCGCTTACATTTGTGCTCAGCAGTGGGTCAGAACCGCAGCTGAGCAGGCAAGAGGTCGGTGTCAGTGGTCCGGGCAGCACCCACTGGGGAGTCTGGCGCATTTCGCCCATACTGCATTTGCTCCGCCCACATTACACCCCTGTAAATTGCCGATGCTTGAGCTCCCAGTATATTTTATTCTAGGTCAACTAATTTCAACAAAAAAATAAAGTTTTAGTTTTGGTTAATATTAACTTTTAACTTCTGCACTTAATATCATATAAAAATCTGCTGTCCTACACATCTTGCTTCCTGTTGTTCTGCTGATATACACGAAAAAATTTTGACATATCGATATAATAACCAAGTTCTAACCTTTTTTTTTTTCTTTCTTTTTTGCTATTGAAAAACAAAACAGTTTCGCAAAGACCCAAAGCCACAGGAACAGGAAATCCTACTCAAATAATGTAGAAAATGAATTTGTATTGTAGGATGTGCAAACCAACTTTCAACTAATGGTTCTGCCCACGCCACTTGCTTTTGAACGGAATGAATCAACTTGGGTCAGACCAGTGAAAGGTAAATCAATAAAATGCCTTGTGGGCGAATTAGAGCCTAAGACATATAAGATATAGGTCATCTCAGAGTGTTTGAAGCTACCTCAGGATATTTGGTGGAACAGTATTACAGTTGTAAACCGCTACGGAATATGCTGGCCGACTTGCACAAGGAGAGCGGAACTGAAAGACCAGGGGCCTGATTCATTTAGGATCTTAACTTGAAAAACTTCTTATTTCAGTCTCCTGGACAAAACCATGTTACAATGCAAGGGGTGCAAATTAGCATTCTGTTTTGCACATAAGTTAAATACTGACTGTTTTTTCATATAGCACAGAAATATCAACTTTAAATTTCAGTGTACAAATAAGCTATCAAGTATTTGTGTGCTACATGAAAAAACAGTCAGTATTTAACTTATGTGCAAAACAGAATACTAATTTGCACCCCTTGCATTGTAACATCGTTTTGTCCAGAAGACTGAAATAAGAAGTTTCCCAAGTTAAGATCCTTAATGAATCAGGCCCCAGATTGGATTTTTCAGTTCCACTTATAAAAAAAAAAAAGTAGTTCTATAAATATTATATATATATATATATAAAGCTAAAAATGTTTTCTTTATTTAAAGAATACAGCATTTCTTCAATAATTTTCTTCCATTGTAGCCATAGTGAGGTGGCGATAACTGCGCGCGTATTGTCCTTCGCAATCCTCGTTAAATAGACTATCGCCTCCGGTAACCCATTGATGTATTATGTCTTTTTCACACAACACGGGACTTTTTCTTGCATTTTTACACAGCCTTGGAAGAGATCGATATCAATATACACTTTTTATTTCAAGTATTATTATTACGTCACGACAAATCATTTGCTATATATTCTGAATATAATATTATAACTCAACACAGACATGCTACTAAGGTATAGTTAGTCATCTAATTAAGATCAGTCCTTTAGGTGTTACAACATGCCGTACACTGCTACGAAGTGCCCAGGGGGAAGTGAGGTTAGACAATGGCCCAAGGTCTGTATTGAGGGATCTCCAGCAAACATTATGACTTCATGCCAAGAACTATGCCTAAGGCACCTCTGTCTTTCCCATACTTTAAAGAAGTATTCTCTTTGTTTTTCTCAAACAATATTTCTACCCTACAAATTCAAACTACATAAAACAATATTTCAATTTCAACAATAGTTTGAAGTTTACACTGTCAATGCCACGTATATTGTACTTTGGAGGTGGATGGTATAGGGGAAATCCAATTTCTACTGATGTTATGGCTGTGGGTTCCAGGGTAATAAGTAAATATTGGGCCCCTGTAGTGAAAGCTTTGACAGCCCAGTAATCCCAGTATAATGGAATAATGGGTCACTCTTATCCATCCGTAACCAGTGGTCAAAGTGGAAATTTAGAAGTGGCGGTATGGTAAATGTATCCGACTTGCCCCTAAAGCTTTACGGATTTTGATAGGTTTAAATTAATTTTAACTCTAATTTTAGATCCTTTTTAATATTATTTAATAAAATGCAAAAATATATTTAGCGATAGCACGTAATATGTCTTTGTATTTTACTAAATAGTGTTACAAAGTATCTAATATTAAGGCTCTGTGCGCCCCACCTCTACAATGTCACACACACATGGGGCAGACAGATAGAAAAGTACGTAGGACATTTCAAATGTTTTGGGGTTGGAGCTCTGCCTATGGAGAACTAGAAATGTCTTTATTTGCTGCCAATTGATCCTTATATTGCGGAGTGTCTCACCCCAAAGCAAAATTCAAATAAGTATCAGACGCAAGCAAAGATAGGCATAGAATAATTAGGATAAAACAGAAACACCATTCAGAGTAAAGTGTTATAGCCACTGTCTGTTGTGACGACAAATAGCAGAATACACAGATACAGTATATAATATAGAATCAACCTCCTATGCTTGTCTGCCAAAACACAAATCTTCCACATTTAAAACACTAAATACACCATAGATATATAATGTATTTCGTGAAAAGTCTTTTCGCTGTTTTCTCACTGAGTTAGAGTCACAGATCAAAGAGTTAAAAAACTGACTAATAATCTGTGACTACAACTCTGAGAAAGTAGCAAAAGACTTTTCACATAAGACATTGTATAACTATGTATTGAGCTGCTTGTGGTTACAATAGACAGTGGATACAGCATTTTACTCTGAATTGTGTTTCTGTTTTATCCCACTTACATCTTACTTATCTTTGCTTGTGCCTGAACCTTTGTATATACACTTACATACATGGGACACACAGACTGACACACACATGCGACCAGGGGCTGGCAAACTGCAGCCTGTGGGGAAAATTAATGCATGCTGACCAGTGACCAGGGGCGGATTGGCCATACAACCTACCGGGACTTTTCCTGGTAGGCCGATGGCCACGGGAAGCCGCAGAATGTATTTTTTTAAAAAATTGTGAGTTCCCGCCCCCTAGAACGAGTGCTAGCGGAGGGGGTCAGTGTGGTAGAGTGTGGCTCCTTTGGGACCAGCCACCTTCCTTAATGTGGCCGCGGATCCGTGTCTGGCTGCTTCCTCCTATCAGAACTATAGACAGGAGTCACATGGGACGACACCTGTCACGTGATGCGCTTCCCATGTGACTCCTATCTATAGCACCGATTGGAGGAAGCAGCCACACATGCAGAGCGGCAGGAGAGGCTGTCTGTATCTCTGACAGCGGATGTCACAAGGTAAGTGTAAGTGTAAGGGAAGTGGGGCTTTCAGCCTAAACGCAGGTAAAATCACGTGGGTGAGTGATTACGTGTTTAGCCTATGGGCTTCTGCTATCAGTTAACCAATAGGGCAGAGGAGGGGGAGTGGTTTGGTTTTATATATGTGAAAGTTCTCCACCATTTCCCCCTCTCTGCTTCCGGATTTCGTGGAGTCAGGCTGAGTATCTTAAGCGTTTGCTAGTGGTATTGTGTCTGTCTTTGTATTTCTCCTTCTTTCCTTTTTTCCCTTGTGTTGTTCTCCTTTCCTGCTCTCTTATTCTCCTTCTTCTCCTTCCTCCCCCGTTATCCGTTCCCCCCTTCTTTCCTCCCCTCCTTCTCTTCACCGTCATCCCCCCCCCTCTCCCCCTCCCTCTCTCGGTACCTTTTCTCCTTGTTTCATTCTCCCTTCGTAGCGGGTATGTCCCGGCCAAGCCGCGTGCGGAGCGCACCGGCTAGATTTAGAGATGGGGTCGTTGGAGTGAGTCCTGTCCCGTCAGCGGCCCCTGGTGCCTCTGCGCCTGCGCGGTCCCTTCAAGTTGGCGGCGTATCCGCCAAGGGTACCCGCAGCGCGTCCCTCTCCCCTGGTCGGCGTCCTGGCCCTACTAGAGGCAGGCGTCCTAGCATCCACACGGGGCCTGCACTAGGTGAGCCTGCTGATCCGGTCCCAGCGGGGCCTGAGTCCGTCGCCGGGGGGGGGGCGGGCGGAGGTGTCATGGCGGAGGTCAGCCAGCAGGGTCCTTTTCCTCCAGCGTCCTCCCTTCCTCCCATTCAGTCCCCGTCAGGTGGGGGTATTTTCCGGGCCTGGGAAACAGGTAGGCAGGGGGATCCTATTACATCCTTAGGTCAGGGGGCGGTGTCAGCTTATAGAGGCTTGGGGCCTGTGATTTGGGACCCCATTGCCCCTGAGGTGTATTTGGGGAGGCAGCTTGGATCTTTGGTTAGGGGGGAGAGGGGGGTGAGTTTTTCTGGGTTGGAGCTAGGTATTTCCACGGGTCCTGTGGGCAGCGGGGTTAGGGGGGGCGTAGGGGGGTGTAGCGATAGGGTCCTGTCCTTCCCTATGGTTCCCCCATCAAGAGACAGGGTGAGTATGGATGCCAGCAGTTTTCCCCCCCCCCGGGTTTCGGATGCTAGGCCCCCTTGTCAGTTAGGGGGAGGCGACTCATACAGCGGTAGTGGTTTCCCGTTTCCTGGGCAGAGGTCAGCCTTTCCGGAGGTGGGTCGACCGCAGTCTCTATCAGGCTCGGTGATCGGGGAGTCATGGGGGTTACCATACCCTCCTGCAGGGGGGAGTTTTCTGTCTAATGTTCCAAGGGTAGTTTCACCTCCTTATCCCGTCCCATCGGGGGTTTATACTCATTACTATCCGGTACCATTGAGACAGGTAGGAGTGCAAGCAACAGATCCCAGAGGGTCCGGCCGTGCGGTACCCCCCGCTCCAGGTTTCATTGGGGCTGAACTGGGGCGAGGGGGCTTTGGGCCAGGTGGGGCGAGTGTTGGCCCGGATAGGGACGCTGGTCAGTCTGGGGTTGTTACTAACGTGCCTCTGTTTTCAGATTCCCAAGGGCTTATGGACAGGTCATCGTCACGGACACCGGGCATGATGGGGCCTGAGGCAGAGGGCCAGACGGAGGTCCCGGCTGAGAGTCAGGAGTTGTCCACAGGAGTTACCGCCGGAAGGGGCAGGGGACCGGAACCGCAGCAGTCAGGCATCATGGAGGCGGCAGCGGCACCGGGACCTTCCGGAGCGGCTGGATCAGGACAGCAGACAGAGCAGACCCCGGGCGGTGAGTTGTTGGATGTCGGTTTGTCACACCAGCTTACACATAGTCCGCCAATGTCTTCCACTGACGAGGATTCTCCCTCTTCTTCGGGGGAGGGTCCTCGGAAGTTGATCAAAATACTCAACACGCATTTTAGTAAAACCAGATCTCAGGGAGTTAGGAGGGGAGTATCAGCGAAGTTGGCAGCTTCTAAGGCCCCCATGGTGCAGTGCGATAACACCGCCCTGCTTGCAGGTATTCGGGCCTGCATTAAGGATAGGATTAAGAAAGGTTGGTTTGTGAGCATGTTTGAAATTACGAAAACGGCAAAGAAAGAGTTTGATGCGGCCTGCGCTAAAGGCGGCATAGGTGAAGATGCATATAAAACCTTCTCTAAGTGGGTGGCCGGGGTATTGTTCCTTCGCTGCCTGCTACATTGACACTAGACCAGAGGCGTACGAGGAAGTTTGGAAATATTTGCACCTCATAAACGAGATGTTTAGTAATGACCGCCCGGGGACTTGGCTCAAATATGACGAATTGTTCCGTGAGAGAGTTGATGGTCAAGTTAACATGCCTTTAGGGGTCAAAGACGTTGAAATCTGGATGCAGCTTAATCGGGCTAGTTTAGTTTTCGGCACAGGGCCGCAGGGGAATCGGTTTCTGCAAGGGGGGAGACGTGGGGCTCCCCAATTCAATAAAAACAGATGCTTCGCGTTTAACAACTCAGCGTGCGGGAGGGGGGAAGCGTGTCGCTATAGACACAATTGCACATATTGCCGCGGACCACATTCTGCCAAAGAGTGTCCGAGGAGTGTCCCTGGTCTCTGCAGAGGCCGCGGAAGCGACGGTAATGTTGGTTAAAGCTCCTTCCCCTATTCGTAATGAAGTTCTAGAGCGATGGCTCCGGCTATACCCGGACGCCGAACAGGCCACATTTCTCCGCAAAGGTTTTCGTCATGGCTTCCGGCTGCCAATTGGGTCAGCTATTAACGCGAGGGCCACTAGAAATCTGAAGTCGGCGTATATTTACCCTGAGGTTCTTGACGAAAAGATTCGCGGGGAGATCGGCCTGGGGCGCATGATCGGCCCCTTCACCTCCCCCCCCATAGCGGATCTAGTTATTTCCCCGGTAGGGATAGTCCCAAAAAAGGCCCCCGGTAAGTTCCGCTTAATTCAACACTTGTCACACCCGGTGGGAGGTTCAGTAAATGACGCGATTGATCAGAACATTAGTTCGGTGGTTTATCAGTCATTCGAAGAGGCTCTGGGGTTGGTGAGGTATTTTGGCGCGGGTGCCCTCATGGCAAAATTAGATATCGAATCCGCTTTTAGATTACTTCCCCTACACCCCGATTCTTTTAAGTACATGGGGTTTCAAATTAAAGGAGAATATTTCATAGATAGATGCCTACCCATGGGTTGTTCTTTGTCATGCGCTTACTTTGAGTCATTCAGTTCCTTCCTCCACTGGGCGATAGAGGCAGGGACAAGGCACGACGGCATTGCTCACTACCTCGATGATTTTTTGTTTGTGGGCCCGGCTGAGTCCTCCTCGTGTTCGGACACTTTGTTTTCCGCGCAGGCTCTGTTCTATATCATGGGGGTTCCGGTAGCTCGAGACAAAACGGAAGGTCCGACTACATGTTTGTCCTTCCTAGGGATAGAGATAGACACGGTAGCGGGATGCTGTCAGTTGCCAGCAGATAAAATTCAAAAACTGGGGGGGATGATTTCTGAGGCTTTGTCTGCTTCCTCCCTCAAATTGAGACAAGTCCAGGCGCTCTTAGGACTGTTTAATTTCGCATGCAGGGTGATTCCGATGGGAAGGATCTTTTGCAGGAAGCTGCAACTTTCCACAGCGGGTAGGAACAGACCTCATGCTCTCATTAAGCTACAGGAGGAGATCAAACAGGACTTGATGGTGTGGGCATCTTTCCTAAGGAGTTTTAACGGTATTAGAATTTGGCCTTCCCCCCCTATTGCCACGAGGGATTTAGAATTGTTCACAGATGCAGCGGGGTCTATGGGTTTTGGAGCATACTTTCAGGGTGAGTGGTGCGCGTCTCCTTGGCCACGGGAATGGGCTGAAGGAGATTTGATAAAAAATTTGCTTGTTTTGGAATTGTTTCCCATTATTGTGGCCTTGGAGTTGTGGGGCCCTCAGCTTAGAGGTCATAATGTGTCCTTTTGGTGCGACAATTTGGGAGTGGTTCAGGCAATTAATCGCCAAAGTGCATCATCCAGACCAGCGGTGAACTTATTGCGGGTGCTGGTGCTTCGTTGCTTGGATCATGACATAAATTTTCGTGCCAAACATGTCCCGGGGGTAGAGAATTGTATTGCTGACGCTCTCTCTCGCTTTGATTGGGGACGGTTTAGACTTTTGGCTCCAGGGGCTAACCCCGTAGGTATTGCATGTCCATCTTATATTTGGCAGATGGTCGGTCCGGCTTAAGATTTTTGGCTGAAGCGGCCATAGCTCCCTCTACATTGAAGTCTTATCGGTTGGCATGGAGGCGCTGGGAGAGTTTTTTGTCATCTTCTGGCAAGAAGGTATCAGACATTGGTTTGGATATGGAGGAGTTTATGTTTGGATGCTATCAGGATGGGCTTAGTAAGGCGTCCATGTCATCCTCTATAGCAGGTATATCATTTATGGCTAGGGTTCGGGGGCTAGCTGATCCTACAAAATCTTTCCTGGTTAAAAAAGCCCTGAAAGGTTGGGCTAGGTTGCACCCTGTACCCAGGGATCGCAGGCGTCCCATAGATATGTTGTTGTTGGCCCGGATGTTGGGAGTTTTGCCAGAGATAACTATGGATCCTTTTGAGTCTTCCCTTTTCAGCGCAGCTTTTTCCATGGCTTTTCACGGGGCTTTGAGAGTAGGAGAGTTGGTTGCACAGTCCAAGAATCAGTTAGGGTCGGCCATTTTAACTAAAAATGTCGTTTTAAATTCGGATTCTATTCAAATTAAGATTGCCCGGTCTAAAACCGATCAATTGGGAGTGGGTCACTGGTTAACGCTAGCAAGACAGGTTGATAGGGTTATTTGTCCGGTTAGGCTTTGCTACGAGTTATCGGAGTCACGCCCGCAGCAAGCGGAGGCTTGGTTAGTTCACATGGACAGCTCCCCGGTTACCAAGTTTCAATTCCATGCCATTATGTGCAAAGCTTTGGTGTTTTTGGGTTTACCTTCCTCTGAATTCGGTACACATTCCTTTCGTATTGGCGCAGCGACAGCGGCAGCATTAGGCGGAGCTTCAGGTTCAGCGATACAGGCATTGGGTAGATGGAAATCCAGTTGCTATAAGAAATACATAAGACCCGATGTTTAACCAATTTTGTTTGCTTCCTTTTACACAGTTTCTCCTTTTTCTTCGCTTTCTCTTCTCAGGTGGTAGACCCAGGGGCTAGCTGCTCGCCGCTATTTGCGGGTGCGTGAAGGGCTTTTTCCCACCGGGTTTTCACCTTCACCTGGGTCGCTGCCTTTCCTTTTCCCTTGTTATTTAATGTTGGAAGTAAAACCACCCCTTGGCATGTCAGTTTATCCAATTCTGCTTCATTGACTTTTTGTTGGGCCCATTAGATTTTAGGCCTTGGTACATGTGTGGTTTTCGTTTTATTTTATAGCATGTTGTTAGGTTTTGGTAGTTTAACCGTTGTTCTTTTTTAGGGGTGGATTCCAGAAAATTATCGGTGTGGTTTTTGGGACACTCCTATGTCTATTGGGCCAGCAGGCATTCGTTTGTGCAGTCTTGTTCGTGGTTGCCGGTGGATGCGGAGGTCATTTGGATAGGCCGCCGTGGTATGAGATGGATGGAGTTTTTGTCGGTCCTATCTTCGGAGATTTCTGTTCGTGGAGTCCCCGACATTCTTGTGGTCCACTTGGGTGGTAATGATGTTGGGCAAGTTAGGTCCCTGGATCTGATAATTAAAATTCGTGATGACATTGCGTCGGTCTCTGCTAATTGGCCGTCCATTACCCTTGTTTGGTCATATATCGTTCCCCGCAGGAGATGGAGGTCCGTTATCCCCCCCGCGGCTATCGCTTCGGTGGTTAGAAAAATTAATCAGGTGGCCAATAAGTTTTTTCGGGAGTCAGGGGGGTTTTCCATTTCTCATCCTTTATTGAAGGCTGAATGTATTCATCTGTTCAGAAACGATGGTGTTCATTTGTCTGACATAGGTATTATCTTTTTTATAGACCAGTTATTTTGGAGGCTTAGAGTTATTTTTAGATTGGTTTTGGGCGGGCCGCAGTTATAGTCATCTCTGCAGCGTGGGTGGGAGAGCAGTGCAGTCGGTAAGTTTGCATATGGTGCTTGGGTTATCTTGTCATAGGTCACTACTCCCTCTTTGGATTGTGTTGTCATCACGTGTGTTGGGTCCAGTGAATGGGACTCTGGGCCAGTATGTTTAAAGTTTTACTGGCGGTTAAATAGGGGGTGTAGTCTTGCCGTTGGACAGATATTTCGCACCGGCCAATAGATAAGGTTTTATCCTGGGTTGGTGGTACAATGGTCTTACCTTTTTCCACCGTTATTGGTTTTGTGTTTGCTGACTGCCCTGCTCTCGTCCGCCTTTAGCCCCCTTTTTTAGTTTAATATTAGTTAGTTAATAAACACTATTTTACTCCAACGTTAATCTGGTGTCCGTGTCTTTATTGGTTTTATGTAAGGTTTTATGGTAAACACTAAGAACTTCCACACTGTGCATTTTAGGGAAGTGGGGCTTTCAGCCTAAACGCAGGTAAAATCACGTGGGTGAGTGATTACGTGTTTAGCCTATGGGCTTCTGCTATCAGTTAACCAATAGGGCAGAGGAGGGGGAGTGGTTTGGTTTTATATATGTGAAAGTTCTCCACCATTTCCCCCTCTCTGCTTCCGGATTCCTCCCTCCCACCCGGCAGTTATTTAGGTTTTGTTCTGGGTTTCTTTTAGGTGGGAGAGCAGTGCAGTCGGTAAGTTTGCATATGGTGCTTGGGTTATCTTGTCATAGGTCACTACTCCCTCTTTGGATTGTGTTGTCATCACGTGTGTTGGGTCCAGTGAATGGGACTCTGGGCCAGTATGTTTAAAGTTTTACTGGCGGTTAAATAGGGGGTGTAGTCTTGCCGTTGGACAGATATTTCGCACCGGCCAATAGATAAGGTTTTATCCTGGGTTGGTGGTACAATGGTCTTACCTTTTTCCACCGTTATTGGTTTTGTGTTTGCTGACTGCCCTGCTCTCGTCCGCCTTTAGCCCCCTTTTTTAGTTTAATATTAGTTAGTTAATAAACACTATTTTACTCCAACGTTAATCTGGTGTCCGTGTCTTTATTGGTTTTATGTAAGGTTTTATGGTAAACACTAAGAACTTCCACACTGTGCATTTTAGTGGGGAGGGTGGGGGTATGTCAATACAGTGTGTGATTGGGGGGGGGCTTTTAATATATAGATAGTGTATGAGGGAAGGAGAGGTGGGTTAATATAGTGTGTGATGGATGGGCTTTTAATATATATATATATATATATATATATATATATATACACACACACCGGTATATATATATATATATATATATATATATATATATATATATATATATATAGTGCAAGGGATGGAAGGGAGGGGGGTTCTTAAAATACAGTCTGACTGTGAGGGGGGGTTCTTAATATAATGTTTGTGGGAAGTAGGCTATTAAATTAATGGTGGTGTTTAGGTGGGGGTTAATTATTTAATGGGTAATATTTTATTTGTGTGGTGATGGTGGGGCAAATTAATTTATTGGTGGGGCTTATTAATTTAAGATTGGGTAGCTTGGGGTCTATTAATTGAATGTGATGCTGGGTTTGGGGAGAGGATGGCTATTTAGTAAATGTATATGCTATTGATTTAATGCCGGGGATGGTTGGAGTTTTCTAAATTTCATGTACCCATTTTCTTTCCAAATAGGGCCTCCAACATTCCAGCATCCAGACAAGCAGCAACTGAGCTAAAAACACCAGCAGCCACAGGAGGTGAAAGTGGCAAGAACAGGACACACATATACAGGTACACACACTGGGCACACATTCTCTGGGCACACACACAGGGAAAGACAAACTGGGTTTACACACATACTGGGCCCTGCCTACCATTTATTTGGCCCCGCCTCCATGAGGCCAATTTCAGACTTTTTATCAGGGCCACTTTAACTTCCCAATCCGCCCCTGCCAGTGACCCAGCCCAAGGTAGCCCAATATGGGATGGGCCCAAGGGAACATATGCCCCACCTGCCCCCCAGCCCAGCCAGCTCCTACATGTGACATAGAGACTGACAGATATACATGGGGCAAACACACACAAAGACTTGCCTGTGTCCTGAAATAGATTGTGTGGATGGTGTTGAGTAATGAAGAAACACATTTGCCGATTTGTTCATACTTCTGAAGGGAAGTTCCGAAGTAAAGTATTGCCAGAACATCAGTTTCAAGTAAATTAACGTCTATTTTCTAGTGTCTCTATTATAAATTATACAAGCAGCAGCCGTTTTTCTGTAGACCAAAATGCCCTGAAGGTTATGTAAATAGCTCACCCACTATGGCTTCTGCGTTGGAGAACAATTTGATTGTGACGGTCGATGACCAAGTGATGAACTAAACTAAAGGACAGCAAAAACGCAATTGCATACCACTAATTTGTTTTCTTACTATCCACCTACCCACTCCACTAATTATTATTATTGGCATTTATTTACAGGGCGCTACAAAGTCCTGCAGCACCGTACACGGCAGTAGTACAAACAAGGAAGTTCACATAAACAAACAAAAGCTCACAAAAATTTGCATAGCACAAAAAGAACTGTAACGCATGGGTAGCATAGCCATATTACAAAAGGCAATTATTCAGGCAATTCCAGGGATGATGAGGCTAGCTGTAGATGACAAGGGTGGGGTAGGAGATAAGTGTGAAAGAGGGAGGGAAGATGGATACAAGATAAAGGAGTGCCTTGTTCATGAGAGCTCACAATCTAAAGGAACTATTGCATACTTGCCAACTCTCCCTGAATGTCAGGGAGACTCCCTGAAATAGGGGTGATCTCCCTCACTCCCTGAAGAGTCTGGCATTCTCCCTGATGCTGAGCCAGTACAAGACGTGGTTGACTTCGCCATCTGTGGCATAATGACACAGTTCAGAAAGTGGGTCCTACATCTATGTATTGATGCCTATGGAGGTGGCCATTTTCATGGAGACCAAGATTTAACCAAAGACTGACAGGTAAGACAACATGCTTCAGTAATGGAGACCGAAATGTAAAAGACACTTCAGTCTCTAGAGATTCATTAGCTGCTTTTCTTTAACACATAGTTGCCTCCCGGTTCTCGCCCCCGCAATAGATAAGTGGGGGGGGGTGGGCTTAATGATGCAAATATTGCGTCATATTAGCCCCGCCCCCTGCTGTAATTAGCCAAAATCGGGACAACCGTTTAGGCGGCGAAGCCAAAATGATGCGATTCATCAAGCCCCGTGCCCGAAAGCCCACCTCCCCCGGGATCTCCCTGAAGCCAACGAGGAAAATTTGGTAAGTATGAACTATTGTGATCTGTTGACATCCGCTCTAAACCCTATTCAAATGAATAGTAAAAGTCCTTAATAAAGAAGTAACTTTAAGTCTATACAATATTCTTTCTTTATAATGGATTTATTGTTAGTTTACTACAGTACGTTCTGGGTTATACATCATGTTCCCTAACTTCCCATATACAGGGAAAGTACTGAAGTGTAGTGGAAATGTCATACTATATCATTAACTAGATTTCACTTTGTCCACCCAAATAGTCAAGCTATTATGATCTACAGGTGTATATCCCATTTAAATGTGAATACTCCATAATAAAGAAATAACTTTAAAAATGTGCTTTTTACCGTCTGTTCCAGTTTCCGTAAACTTTTCATCATGTAACCTTTACTTCTGAATCACTTTTTTTACTTCTGCAAAGTGATTTTTGATGCCAATGTTGAGTAATTAAAGAAAGGCGATTACTCACTTTCACTCGTGTATGAAGCTATTTAACATTAATTGTTCCTTAGGCTGGGTACACACTACAGGGTTTTCAGACGATTATCGGGCCAATCACCCGATAAACGACTATTCGGCCTGATATCGCACTAGTGTGTACGCTCCAACGATGAATGATTAATCGTTCCAAAGCACATCGTATCGTTTCATTCGATTTTTAAACCAGACTAAAAATCTCGTTCAACAATAGAATATCACCCTTCCAATCCTGCAGTATGTACGCACTCACTATCAGGATGGCCACAGAGATTGCAGAGTCATGATCTTTTCAGGCCGTGTATATGACAGATGAAGAGCACAGATCTGACAGTTAACACTGTAAAACGCGTATAGTGTGTACACATGAATCGGCTGCTGATCGGGACTATTTTTTTTTTAAAGTCGTTGGTAAAATCGTTATAGATAACACATCAGAAGAAAATTTCTGCAGTGTGTACCCAGCTTTAGGTATTGTACCATGTGCCCTGTAAGCTTCTCCTTCCTTGTTGCAAGGTCTCCAGTTCTCACGCTTTGCAGTCGTTACAGGAATCTCTCCCTTTTTCTGTGCACTGGCGACAATAGTGTTCATTCCCACGCTTAAAGAATAGTAAGAAGGGGCCACCAGTCTGAAGCACCAACTTTGCATTCTGAATGTGCCCCAGCAGGAGCAATGGCTTGAATAAATTTATGAAGGGAAAAAAAAGATAAAGACATACTTTATTTTCATATTTTGTTACTGAAATTATAAATACACACATGGAAAACCTATATATCATCATCATCACCATTTATTTACATAGCGCCACTAATTCCGCAGCGCTGTACAGAGAACTCACATCAGTCCCTGTCCCATTGGAGCTTACTGTCTAAATTCCCTAACACACACACAAACAGATTAGGGTCAATTCGTTAGCAGCCAATTACCCTACCAGTATGTTTTTGGAGTGTGGGAGGAAACCAGAGCACCTGGAGGAAACCCACGCAAACACGGGGAGAACATACAAACTCCTCACAGATAAGGCCATGGTGGGGAATTAAACTCATGACCACAGTGCTGTAAGGCAGAAGTGCTAACCACTTAGCCTATATACAGGACAGTTCATTGTTACACTATTGTATTAGAGTGTTACACAATTTGTAAAAGTATCAATGAAATGTACATTTCAAGCCTTGACATAAACAAAGTACAGTAGAGCACAATTACAGTAGAGGTGTATTATAATAAGCTACTTATTTAGCACCATCATATTATGCAGGGATTTACAGAGAATAATTATTCATTCAAATCATCCCTGCACCCTAGACTAAATTTTCTTCCCCGCAAACACACACAATATGTAATAATGCTGTGTAGTATGATATATATAATATATCAATGAACAATGAATGAAATGAAATAAAACAAATAAAAACATGCAGAGATTGATTGCTTCAATTTGACATCTGGTGGTAGAGAAATGGTATTGCATTTTAAAAAAGGTAATTGAAACGCTACGATTTACAAAACCTCTGCAATCAATGGGCCTGATTTAAGTCCCAGCGCAACTTGCACGTAAATTTCATTTTATAGGAGAGCATGGAACTTGTGCGTAGTTCAGACCGTATTGAAATCTAAGCGTATCTCAAGATGCGTTTCCATTTGAATCTGGGTACAAAAATTAGCTTGTATGAGAGGAAACGCTGTAAATGCGAATTTCCCTCAATGAGCGTATTCGTGCTGCAGGCCAACATTTTTGTACCTTTGCATTACTAATAGTGTATAGGTTCACACCACACATGAGAGTGCTAGATGGGCGATAAGATGGACTTCTGCCACATCTTACACTTAGCACCAGAGGGGACATAACACTATGGGCTAGATTTACTAAGCTGCGGGTTTGAAAAAGTGGGGATGTTGCCTATAGCAACCAATCAGATTCTAGCTTTCATTTATTTAGTACCTTCTACAAAATGACAGCTAGAATCTGATTGGTTGCTATAGGCAACATCCCCCCTTTTTCAAACCCGCAGCTTAGTAAATCTAGCCATATGTCTTACAGCTACATTTAACCAATTAATTTCCCGGCAAGCAAACACTGTTAAAAGCATTTGCAATATTTTTTTAATATATAGAATTTTTACTCTTATTAAAGGGCTTTTATTCAGTCCACCCAGGGCCAGATTAAGGGCCACATGGGGTTTGGGGGGGTGGTATACTATAATACATATATATATATATATATATATATATATATATATATATATTACAAATACACTGTCAATTGTATGCATCTATATTGCTTCTAATATATAAACATTCACTGTCCACTTTATTTGGTATACCTGAACACCTGCTGGTTAATGCAAATATCTAATCAGCCAATCATGTGGCAAAAACTCAATGCATAAAAGCATGCAGACAGGCTGGCTGGCTGGGCTGGGGGGCAGGGGGGGGGGGATCTGATCCCCGGGCCGGTCGCATAGTGGGCTACCTTGAAGCTCGAACACTGGACCACCTGCAATTTTTTTTATTTAAAATGTTCCTAATAGGAACATTAAAATGTTCCTAATAGGCTGCTGACTCAAGTCTTGCCAGCCCTCCCCTGGCAGACAAGGTCAAAAATTACAATTGTAGTTCAGACCACACACCAGAATGGAGAAGAAATGTGATCTAAGTGACTTTTCCTGTGGAATGATTGTTGGTGCCGTACGGGTTGTTTCAGTACCTCAGAAACTGCTGATCTCTTGGGATTTTTACACACAACAATCTCTAGAGATTACAGAGAACGGTGCTCAAAACCAGAGCGGCAGTTCTGTGGGCGGAAACGCCTTGTTAATGAGAGACATCAGAAGAGTATGGCCAGCGTGGTTCAATCTGACAGGAAGGCGGCAGTAACTTAATTAACCATGGGTGGTATGTTGAAGAGCATCTCTGAATGCACAGCACATCCTACCTTGAAGTGGATGTGCTACAGCAGCAGAAGACCACACAACACCCTTGTGACCACCACACAATACACAGCACCCTTGTGACCACCATACAACACACAGCACCCTTGTGACCATCACACAATACATAGCACTCTTGTGACTGCCACACAATACATAGCAGCCTTGTGACCACCACACAATACATAGCACTCTTGTGACTGCCACACAATACATAGCAGCCTTGTGACCATCATACAGCACAAAGCACCCTTGTCACCGCCACACAATACAGAGGGCAATTTTGTGACCACCACACAACACAGAAGACAACCTTGTCACCATCACACAATTCAGAGGGCAGTCATGAGACCTCCACCCTATACAGAGAGCAAAATATGATTTTTATTGATACAAACAAACTGTGCAGTTAATGTGTGAGAACGTGGTTATCAGCTGTTGGTCATTTTCATACCTTCTAACACCTAAAATGGCCAAAGGGGAATGTATAAGATTTGTTATATATAACTATTCTTTCTTCAACTGTTCATACATCTGAGCAGACTTCAAAATACAAATAGTCAAACACAGTTACCTGTCAGTGGCACCAGGGTATAATCTCCATTGAAAAAGTTGGTAATTTTATTTTGAAAAGGAACAGATCCCTATGCTATCACACATAGGCCATTCACACATGCGTATTATATTTTAATATATCCCTTGTTAGGCCTGTTTTCACATACACATGTTACTCTCCAGCAACGGGACCATTTCCCCTGGGAACCAGGTAAGCAGCCAGCGGTCCACATCACCACCTTACCAGCGGTCCACATCACCACCTCGCACCGCTCATCACCCTGTGCCAGGTGACCTCATAAAAAAAAGTTTGTTTTGGCTGGCCTGGACATTTTTCTGTGGAGGTGCCTGGGGGCAATCAGGCCCATTGTTGACCCGGCCCTGCAACCCCCCTACCAACGTTTATGTTCCAGTGTTTTTTCGAAACTCAGCAACACTTAGTTTTTCAAAAAGGGTCACTGCAATCTTTATCACTTATTTCGTTTTTATTAAAATCAACACTGTATAGTAGAACGGAGGCTTGATCGAGCGCGAATGAGGGTGAATATGTGAAAGGGGAGGGGGCTGTCAGCCTGCGCCTGTCGCCATCCTTATCTCTCCTACTCGCTTATCCTCAAGCGCCCACCTAAGGATGACTCATTGTCTGCAGCCTTTACCATGGGAACATGTCAAGATTAAAACCTGACTATTTTATCTTCATGTTTTCTGTTTACTCTGGAGAGGAACTATTAAATTGTTCTTCAGTTTAAAATGAAATTTCAGTTTATACCTCTCCCTGTTACAATTTTGCACCCCCAAAATGTTTGCATCCTCCCCCTTCAAAAAATTCTTGCACCCTATCGGATAATCAGGCCCTGAGTTTGCCGTATATCGCATAAGATTTATTATTATTACCATAATAAAGCGCCACTAATTCCGCAGCGCTGTACAGAGAACTCACTCACATCAGTCCCTGCATCATTGGAGCTTACAGTCTAAATTCCCTAACATACACACACACTAGGGTCAATTTGTTAGCAGCCAATTAACCTACCAGTATGTTTTTGGTGTGTGGGAGGAAACCGGAGCACCCTGAGGAAACCCACGCAAACACGGGGAGAACATACAAACTCCTCACAGATAAGGCCATGGTCAGGAGTTGACCTCATGACCCCAGTGCTGTAAAGCAGAAGTGCTAACCACTAAGCCACCATGCTGCCTACAAGATTTACCAATGATAACTGTGCACATTATTTGCTGTTATAACAATTGTGAGTGAGTATAATTAGAACCCTTGGTCCTTACCAAACATGAAACGTTTTATTTTTTTGATTTTATTTTTATACCAGTGTCTAGCACTTTTCTCTATCACTGGTTACCCCTGGCAGAAGACGGTTCCATGAGAGGTTTCCGTGAGGGAGGAGGAGCGTGCCTCTGGCAGCGAGGTTATGGGTCCAGGCTACAGCAGCAGTTTTGCCAGTGGGAGAACAATCTCTGATCATGAGTAAAAGCTCTGCAGAAACTAGGATCCTATACTGACTCGAGAAAGGTTCCTTTTAATCGTGCCCTTGCTGTGAACTGTATCAGTAGATATAATGGGTGCTGATAGCCCAAAACTGTTGTTCAAGTGGCTAAAAATCCTCTGAATTACATTACAACCTGATTCTGTATTATCCCAAAATTATACCATACTTGCCTACTGTTTAAATCTGTATTCCAGAAGTTTCCGGAGTACAGATCATGTGAGAGAGGGTAGGAGGGGGTGTGACGGTGTCGTTACGTCATTATTGTCAGCCCCTTCTATAAAGTACAGGAATTCAAGGTATTGGATATTGGGGCGGGGCTTAATTGTGTCATTAAGCCCCACCCCCACTATCCAATGCCGTGAATTTCGCTATTTTACAAGGTCCTGGAGGTTTGCCTACTCTTCTGGGAGTCTGGAAAGACTCCCCGAAATTCGGGAGCCTCCCGGAAATTCCGGGAGAGTAGGAAGTATGAATTATACTACTCTCTATTTTGATTAATGTGTATATATGTAATCACTGTGTGAATGTTAAGAATAATATTTATTAAAATAAGTTTCTTGATTACAAATTGGTTGGTGTTTTCAATAGAAGTCAGAGAACAGCGCCTTTCCCTTTTTCTTGGATTGTTCTTTTGTTCTGTTTTTGGGTATAGTACATACTATTCCCTAAGAGGGCAGCTGATTTCTGTTACTTTTATAAGAATGTTTAATTCTTTATGTCATGCATTCCCCTCTTTATCCATTTAATCATGAGGAATATGTGATACTAAGGAGGAAGGATATCTGTGAGAAAATGTCGTCTGTTGAGGACCTAATTAATTCCATCCGATATGGGCGTATGAGGGTAATGTTTTGTCTTTGGTTTTAGCTAACATACATATCTCCAAAACTATACTAT
Organism: Mixophyes fleayi; assembly: GCF_038048845.1. NCBI lineage: Eukaryota > Metazoa > Chordata > Amphibia > Anura > Limnodynastidae > Mixophyes > Mixophyes fleayi. Next base: position 88,863,582 of record NC_134411.1, on the reverse strand, counting down.
ATATTTACATACAATATAATCATGACATTTTAATGAGATTTTATAATTTTGCTCCATGACTGTAATTATCTTTGTTGTATCCAGTGATAATAAAAAAAAGATAGATTTATCAAACCTTGGGGAGAATTCACCATGGCGCGAGGTGCCGCGACGTGTCATTGGAACAGTCTACGCAGACACATCGCGGCAGAGTATTTACTCAAATCTCCGCTCACTTTCTCTCACATCTAATAGAGATACAAGGAATAAATGAGTGGGGTTTCTGTACCGTATTAGCCTGCAGAGTGGGCAACCAGATGTTGTGGTGATGTCCGGCGGAACATCGTGGCTAAATGAATTCCCCCTAAAAAGGAAAAGTGGAGGTGTGACCTGTAGCAGCATAGGCAAACCGAGGGGGGGGTTTCCTAGTGCCTGAAACCCCCCTCCAAGCCTGGGGCACTATATAATTGAGGTGTCTGGAGCCTGCCCCCGCTTCACACGGCTCTGCTTGAAAAGGGAGAGCTGTGTGCACCTATCAGTAGTGCACGCAGCATTGCCTGTATATTATAGGGATAGGAAGAGTTGGAGAGCAGCCAAGCACTGTCTAAAATTATAGCCACGCCCCCATGCACGCTGGTCACGCCCACTGGCGGCGTGGTGTGGAAATTCCCCTCTACAAATCCTGCGTTTGCCCCTGAGCAGGTAATGTTATAATACCTACTAATAATTACTCCACTCATTCATTATTGGAGAAAAATACACATTTCTGAATATTTTTATTTTTTGGTACTATTCCCTATCTCTATTACCAGTACCCCCATTCTGCTCTCCAGTTAACTGTATATAAATTGGGGAGGAGAGGTTTAGAAACCATGTACTTGGTACCCATTGGAGAAACATAAGTATACACAATACATTTTTTGCAAACCATCTCATCTAACCTAATCCCTGTTTGGAGATTCACTCATTTAGATCCTCCATATAACCTTTTTAAACATGAAACCAGTTTAAACAACTGTAAAGTGTCGATATTCCATAAAAAATTTGTGACCTTCATAAATGTTACGCATTACCTCCTCTGCTGGGTAGCGGGTCTGTGTAACCACTACTCCCTTGATTTCTAACTACTGTCTGAGTTAGGCATATGAGAGCCCCTACTGGCCCCCAAGGACTCATACATGAAAATTATCAATCTAAGTTACACTTTTTACACTTATTAAGGCTTAACTATTTCATTATAGTGTTTTTTGCTCTTATGGCTAATAACCCGTCCCCCTGATTCTGGTACACAGCTAAACCCAATGGGCCTGAGTCATTAAGGAGAGCAAAGCAGAAAAAAAGAGTAACTTTATTAGGACAACAGCATATTTTGTGACAATGTGTTAATTAGCATTTCTCTTGGGCCAGGATCAGGGGGAAGGTATCACCTTAACAACTGCATTCCTTTCCTAGTACACTACCCTGTGTGTGTGTGGTTGAGATAGTAGGTAAATGTCTTAACAATGAGGCATACAGTGCTTTGTTTAATGACAGATTACTGTATATTGTTTTTTATTTCCGATTATAGGGCCTGAGTCATTAAGGAGAGCAAAGCATAAATAAGGAGTAACTTTATACCTGGGCAAAACCATGTTACATTGGAGGGGGAGGTAAAGTTAAAATGTGGGAACAGATTTGTTGTTGGGGTAGGACATGTTCTAGAACAACTTTAAATTTCAGTGTAAAAATAAAACTATCAAGTATTTGTGTGCTATATGAAAAAATAGCTAGCATTTAACATATGTGCAAAATAATAAACTAATTTGCACCCCTTGTATTGTAACATGGTTTGTCCCTGGAACATTTACAAATTTTTTTGCCCTACTTAATGACTCAGGTCCAATGTGTGCTAATCTTGGAGTCTTTGGGGGAAATTCAATTAGACGCGAGGTGTCCCGAAACGTCCACAAAACACATTGCAGCGGAGACTTGAACTGTTTTTTTGGTTGAACCAGTGAAATTTAATTAAATTTCGAACTGATTTTACATTTTCAAGCATCTCTAATTGGTAAACAGTGACATCACAGAGGTATTGGTTCTCAGTGAATTGATAGGTTATATTTATTTCCACATTTTCTGGAAACAAATACCCGGATTACAAGAAAGGAGACATGTACTGTAACTAATGCATGCTGCTTACACACGAGGAAGTCATAGATATCTGTCACCTTCAGCAACTATGGGCAACAGTGACCAAACCACTAACTCACCTGAGACATACCATATCTCGTTACAGGGGGAGGGGGTTACACTGAATTGACACAAAATAATTCAAAGCAACTCTTATTTGTACCTCGCAGTCAGCAGTGTTTAATGTCATAATCTGGTTTTCTAGGGTTGATATTGCTATAATTATATTAAAAAACGATTTTCTTGCTCTCTGAAGGATGTTCTTATTAATTTGTTCCCCATGGAGAGTTAAATGGACTCTTCTCAACCTGTCAGTGATGTCTAACACACCTGCCTGTGTCTGTACTGGGATCAGCTATTCAGCAAGTCAAGGTAAGTCCAGATTTCACTGACCAATTCTGCTTTCCTCTGCTGTTGTTGAAATACCTGACAAACACACACAGGCAGCAAATGAAAATTAATATATAAATATTCAAGTTTTATTAAAATAAGGTTATGTAAATATTTAAAATCTATATGTTTTGTCAGATATTTTTTGTGATATGCAGTTTTAAAGGCTCACATTTATTTACATGGTACTCTACACTGGTGTTTCTCAAACCCACCCCTAACAGTGCAGGTTTTCCAGATCTCCTTGCTGGAGCACAGGTGTAATCATTACTGACTGATACATTGTAACAGATCCACAGGTGGTATAATTATATCACTGGTCACCTGGAAAACCTGCACTGTTAGGGAAACACTGCACTAGACAGAAGATAGGTAACCTGTGACTGGGAATGCTTAGACTTGTAGTCCCTTATCAACAGCACAGCAAGAGGGTACCCAGTCTTCCTCCATCCAAATCGTGGAACACGCTGAGATTTTCCTCCACAGTAAATATAACACGTTTAACTAGGCACTAAGCTGGGTACACACTGATGCAAATAACGTGCAGGTCACACAATAAACAAGAATGTGTGCGCTCACACGATCGTGTTTTATCGCTACAAAGCACATTGTATCGTTTAATTTGGTTTTATAAACTTCCTAAAAAAATCATGATCCACAATGTTGGGCAAATGTGGCAGTGTGTACGCACTCACGACTAGCAGCGTACGCAGATCTCTGCAGAGTGTGCAGAGTCCAGATCTATTCAGCAGATGGTTATGAGAGATGAAGATCACAGATCTGACGGTAAATTGTGCAGGTGTTTGCGCATGAACTGGCATGCTCATCGGGACATTCAATCATTGGGAAACATCGGTACAGAAATATCCGAAGCATGTTTGATGTCTTTTCATTTTTACCTCTGGGTGATCCTGGAGGAGGGGGTGTGGCTGGAGGGTGGAAAGGGGATGGATGGGATGGTCATGTCATTTGGCCCCGCCCCTGTGGGGGCAAAATAACGCAATTCCCCGCGATTCGGGTCATTGAGGCTCACATCCTGCCCACTTCATTAGGCAGTGTGCAGGATGCGGAAGAATTGCCTACTCTCCCGGGAATCCGGGAGACCTACCCCTACATTCTGGGAGAGTTCGCAAGTGTGATCTGAAGTCATTTTCAATATTGTGTACCCAGCTTTAGTCCATACACACAGATTAATATCACAACCGCCACAATCCCCCCCCCCTTCCACCTGGTACACAATTCTCTGCTACTGAACTTCCCACTTAATTTACTATTGCAGATACCAGGATGAATTAATTAATATATCCTTGGGACCAGAGCATTTTGAACTGTGTGCGATTATATTAGAGGGTGTGTAATACCAGATACTGACTATACTGAAGAATATATTTGAGAAGCATTACACACATTGTTTACTCTTGTGTCTTTGTGTTCAGATAGATCTCGTACGTGTTTATACCTAGATAAAAGCCGCCTGACAGTCTCATAAAGCTTTCGATAGAGCTGCTCTGTTGTACATGCCCTTATCATCCTGAAACAGCGGGGCAAACAACGGGGCACAGCTGGGATCTTGTAACCTCAATGATTCACAGCAATTAATAACTAGAACTCACACAGGCCCCAGTGTATTATACAAGCTCAGGGAGCAGGTGGGGAAGGAGCTTGCAAGCTCAAGACATCACTAAGCTTTGAAATATCAGTCGCATTCACTCTCATAAGATCTGGACAAGTGGGAAATAGACTCTCAACTGCAGGTTCCCCCAACGTGGCCTTTTCCACCTGGTACTCTGCGCACAAACTTTCCATCTCATTTACTACTGCAGAGATCTGGGCTGAATTATTTACTTGACGCTTTACAAAAACACCCGACACGTCAGATAATTAGTTCAGACCAGGTAATTGCAATAGGAAATTAAGTTGAGAGTTTGTGTTTGGGAACAGAACTTTTTTTTTCTGGGTGGAAAGGGTCATTATTAAGGGATATGTTACCACTTAAAAGGGTTCAAAAGTTTGGTGGGGGCAGATGGAATTGAGCACCCCCATTCCTCCATACGGTGACTTTGATGGTGTTGTGTACTGTAGTCGCTATTCAATAATGATTGTCCACTTCCAGTGATGTGGTTCCAAAGCACAATGTGATTTAATAGCAAAAAGTAGCAGAGTAACAAGTCAGAATAAATTAAGTACAGCCGTTACTTAGCAGGCGCCCTGGATCCAGTATACAGTCATTCAGTCCTGAAGTCTGTGGTCAATGTGACTGAATACTGGTCCCAGAGACCCTGCTTATATACAGTCAGTGATACAGTGAAAACAATACAGATGATTTGGCATGTTTCCATAGGTTCAGGCTTTAGGAAGGTCCAGTGTAATGCAGGCCATTGGCCAGTTCAAACGTTGCCATCCAAGGGTGGGGGTCAGCTCTCCAAAAGATGCATACTAATGTTCCCGCCAAGAATTAGTTCAAACTGGTCTATTAACATTACACAGACAATACCATACATGATCATTTATTCCCTATAATCCATATCTAGCATACGCAAGGTGCGATCCTTTCGGCGATTGAACCGGACATCTGCGGATAAATAGGGGATTAGAATGATACCAGACATGATATGTTTCCTGTGACCTGAACCTAAGATCTCAGTAACGTGTATATAACATTATAATATTTAATTATAAACTCCGCTACCTTTCATTACAAATAACTATGTATTGCAACTAATTTTAATGTGAGCTAATTACAGGTGTATGTGTTCGTGTAAATGTGTGTATAAGTGTTCGCACGTGTTGTGGTTAGTTACGCTCCTCCACGCCATAGCGTGCTATTCGCATAGTTTCAGACACAGACAATTGGATTAGCTGACTTCGACAATGGACACGCCTCCCCAGGAATGACCACAGCTTCAGTAGTGCCACGAATGTCACCGGATTGAGTGGAGGCCGGATAGGGCTGCTGGAGATAGGACACACTGCTAGGAGTGAGACTGGTCATTAATACCACCTGCATCCACCAAACTCCTTTCCATCTCCCCAATGCTCCCGGCTCAATTACAGCACAGGGGCCACAAGGATCAGCATTGAACAACGAACCACAACCAATGTAGGGGCAGGTCTCCAGCCTTCTATCTCATAGAAGCAGACCCCTATAAAATCTATATAAACACTGATTGAGTTAAATCGATACCTATGCTGTTGATATGTTGTGCTTCCCATAACTATATAGGCCTAGGGGTCTATTTGTAACCCTTCACATTTTATGTACATTAATTATCATTTTCTATGGCAGTGATAAGTAATTAATTAACATAACTATTTATAACAATTCTTCAGCCGGCACAAGCTCGCTTTTCGGAGCTTGATAAATCGGTCCAAACCGCATTCATTGAGAATAATGGGGACTGAGGGATCGTGGGCCAGTTTGTCTATTGCAGGAGATATCTCTGATATATGTTCCTGAGTCACAATTGTCCATGTGTTATGCTTCACAGATGGATATGACGGTGGACACATGCAGGACACCATTAACGTGCCAGAGTGGGTTTTCTCCTGGAGCGCTTATAATGAACCGGTACACCGTTCACCGGGAGCTGGGCAGCGGATCTTTCGCTACTACTTACCTGGTGACAGATTTAAAGGATTCAGAGACTCAGTGAGTACTTGTATGTGAGCAGAAGCCGTACCGCGTAGGTGCCTGGCAAAGTGGTCACTTCTAACGAGCGGTCCATTGATCCATCTATGATACCGATTGTGTCCTGATACTGTCCTACGGCACTTTTCTTTCTCATTTATCAGTGTAGTCCATACTAGCCAACTTTTTCCACCTCCCCTCCAAGAGATGCTGGAGGGGAGGTGAGGGGCTATATACCACCCAAATGTGCATCTCTATGAAGTATTACCCCCCCTCTGGTTACACTTAGCTTTCAAATTGCTAATTTTTTGCTTATTTTGTGTGAATCTTTGTGTATTTCATGCTCAGTTGGTTCTAAGATATGTGTTATGGCTCCTGAATTCATAAAATATCCATCCATCCTGTAATTAGGACATGTTTGATTGTATTGTGTACCGTATGAGGTGTTGATTTTATATCTGAATGCATTGCATGGGACTTGAAAACTACAGGCCTGATTCATTAAGGATCTAAACTTCTTATTTCAGTCTCCTGGACAAAACCATGTTACAATGCAAGGGGTGCAAATTAATATTCTGTTTTGCACATAAGTTAAATGCTGACTGCTTTTTCATGTAGCACACAAATACTTGATGGCTTATTTGTACACTGAAATTTAAAGTTGATATTTATGTGTGCTACATGAAAAAACAGTCAGTATTTAACTTATGTGCAAAACAGAAAACTAATTTGCACCCCTTGTATTGTAACATGGTTTTGTCCAAGAGACTGAAATAACAAGTTTCTTAAGTTAAGATCCTTAATTAATCAGACCCAAAGACTTTGTATAAGAAACTTGTAATGTCTCCCTTTTATCTGAAATGGTTAGAAAATTGATAATAAGCCACAGAAGACTTGACACTAGCAGAGCGTATAGAAGAAATACTTCGGAGGTTGTGCCTTCAACCCATATAGCATTTTCTAGTAGATGAGACTTCCACAATGTAATCAAGGAAGATATATACAGACAGTTCACCCTCTGCACTCTTTCATAGCACTATTGTCCTATCATGGTTCCTATAATTAGTTTATTACATTCGTCATTCAAAAAGAAGCAACTTAATTGACTAAGAAACCTTAATTTCAGATGGGTGTATCTATTCTTTTTGTAAAAATGGGGAGCACTAAATCTTTTGCCAGCAGGTATGAATGACCTGTGCTGAGTGGATTCTAAAACCAGACCCAAAACTCTCGATTTTTTTTGGTGGCCAAAAAGAAGCAGACTGAGCGGGTGCGGACAGAGAGAGGTTCTGGATTGTCCGGTCTTGTGGGTGGAGGTCTTGTGTGGCGGTTGCTGTCTGGCGGTGGTTTAGGGAGTTCCAGTCCTGTATTTGAGGCTTGTTGGAGATTTTCATGGTGAAGTGACCAGCAGGGGGCATCCTTCAGTAGAATGGGGCCATCGCTGAACATCTCAGGGCTTCGCTGGAATAAGGGGGGGGGGGGGTGTAATTGTGGTGAGCAGGGGTATGGACAGCTTGTCGCTATTTTTTTCTCCCCGTTGAATATTGAAAGGTGTGATAAACATTTGCACTAAGTTGAGACATGACCCTGCACTCCGAAGGAAGTTGTAAAAACCCACATCCTTGCACTCCTTTCTGCTTATGTAGAAATACACACATAATAGCAATCTAGGTGGCTGTTTCGAAATATGCTTGTTCTACATTTACTGCTATTCTCATATTTCTCTTTTCTTTTTTTTACCCTACTTTGCATTATTTTTAATATAATTAAATTTTTTTCCCATGCTTGCTATGCAGTGTTTAAGTTGCTATACAGCTATGATTACATGCTTGTTTCTGCAATATCATAACACATTCTTACTGAGCCAATACCAGCGTATAATGAGTGATACTGCCTTGGAGAATCTTGGCACATTAGAATGCCCATTATATAATGTTCATTGAATTTTGATTTGATTCTTTATTGTAATATACAGTATGGGTGTGCTAAACTCAAGTGCACGCAGCCAAGTTTGACTCAAGCTCTGATCGTCTCAAAGATACTTGATTCTCTGCCATATCTCTTGCTAAAGCTACAGAGCTAATCTAAGTCCTGATCACTAGTGATATGGATGATCCTTTGCATGCTATAACATGTGTTTGCAAACAGGAGCAACTGTAAAAATGCAATTTATGTTCAGTAGACATTAAGAACATCCTAATAAATGTATTTCATGGGGGGGGGGGATAAAAAAAACAATTTTTGTTTTACTGTTTGACCATTAATGCCTATATTAATGTTAGGTGACATTAATTCAATTTTTTTTTTCTGTGCGCACTTTTGCGAATTTATAATCCACATAGTTATTGGACGAGCGGACCTACACCCAGTGGTGGCCGTGGTGGTACGTCATACCGCCACTTCTACAATTCCTTCTTTGTAAAATTATTCTATTCCATTCACTTACATTCCCCTTACATTGTCCATACCGCCACTTCTAAATTTCCACTTCGACCATTGTCTACACCCAAATTCATCAGCGCCGGTATCTTCAGATCCGTTCCTTGATGAATTCGGGAGTGCGCGGAGCCGATTTACGGGCGTCTTCAAACAAACGCATGTTGCGCTCACCAGTGGCGCATGCAAGGGGGGTTTCTGAGTCTCTACAGCACCGCCGCAAACGCTTCTTAGACAGCGCCGCGGCTGCTGTATAGGACAGCTCTGGTGAAACGGAGCGCAGCAGCTCTCTCTCTTGGTTTTTTTTTGGTTTTTTTTTTCCGGTCGGCGGGGAGAAACCTCCCCCCCCCCCCCCCCCGACAATCCTCCGTGCGGCCCTGCTCACTATGGTGAATCATACCCAATAATTGCATCAATGTTGCTGTACCACTCCCTATGTGTATTGTATGCTCCTCATCTATCCACATGCATTTGTCACCCTTTATTATTGATAGTAGCAGCACCACCCATAGGGGGCGATGGCTGGAAAAACAGCAGATGATCATTCATTGAGTACTTGTCCGCCCATCAGCGTTGGAGCTTCACTACATCACATGTCGTAAGCGCAAAACATCCGCTAGCGGTGTGTTAAAGACATTATTATCCAAAAATTTAGGATGATTGGATGTTTCATTGGAAGAGAGAGGGATGGAAATTGCACGGAGGAGAATAAATGAGAATGTTCAGGTAAAACAATGGTTCGTAAACTAGCACACAAAACCCTAACAAAGCTACAGAACTTAAAGATGAACCCCTACCTGTCCATATCTCACCCGCTCCAAAGCTGGGCTACATGTTTCTACTAATTTAACTATCATGTAACAACTGGCCCTTATGACGAGAGTCCTATATAGACACATACATGTGTGATTGTACCTTTAAATCTTACCTTCAAGGAGTTAATGCTTCCTCATCCCAGGCCGGCCAATTAGAAGGAATGGGGGAGTGCCTGAAGTTCTCTATTTAGGTCCCTGTGTGCCACATGTCCGACCTAACTCTCTGTACAAGATCCCACCCCCCCACTCCTGTTCATGGACCAGCCGGCTCCTGTACACAAAGTGTTTTAACCCAATTCTTTCTCATTGCCACATAGCAGGCACAGTTGGTAGGAAGGCACTGCGATCAGCGAGTGGATCATACAGCGTTATCGCCGATTGGCCGCAGGGCACTGCCGCCTTTGAGGAACGTGACTCTTGATCCTTTATAGCAGGGTTTCCCAAACCCAGTCCTCAGGGCTCCCCAACAGTGCAGGTTTTCCATATCTCCTTGCTGGAGCACAGGTGTAATCATTACTGACTGACACATTGTAACAGATCTACAGGTGGTCCTAATTATGTCACATGTGATCCGGAAAACCTGCATTGTTGGGGAGCCCTGAGGACTGGGTTTGGGAAACCCTGCTTTATAGGGATCCCTTGGCTTGACTATAAGGGCTCACCGTTGTGAGTCTAGAAGTGTTATAAGCACCTGACGCAGGATTTAGCGCCGGCCAAGTAGTTAAGGATTCGTTCCATGTTAAGTGGAGTTAGGCCGTTACTCGCCCACGCTTGGTTCAGATACCAGTTGGTTTAGCGGTCCCACAGTGCACTTTCTCCTCAACAATATAATATTAATAAACTGTGACCCTATTTGCCACTTACATAAGTGTCTTTTTTATTAGTTACGTTAAGTGGGTTAAGACAAGAGAAGGTTATGGTGCAAAGTAAGAAAGCATCCAGGTTATGCAGTTTATTATTTATTATTATTATTATTCAGAATGATAAAGGTTGAGAACCTCTGTTTTATATCATATTAATGAACTGAACACACTCCTAATTACTAATATTTATAATGTGTCCAGGTAGTCTGTTCCCTCAGCTGTTTTCTTACTGATATAGTGACTTAATTCCCTATCGCATGACTATTATGGAGACACTTTACCCTATGTCCTATCTGACAATCAGCCAGCTTGAATTACCTGTAGCTTGTTTGGTTTCCATGGGGCTGCCCGGTGTATTTCCCAGGGTAGAACCCTCTGTGTATTGTTACTGGAAAGCAGAGAACGAACATAACAGAACTACAAGGAGAGGTATAGTCTATACATGGATAAACAATGGGTGAAATGTGATACTACTAGTATGGGCACAGCTAGAATGGAGATAGGAGGGACTGGCATTTACCGAGGCTGGTTATCGCAGAGATAGAAAATGTTTAATCACTCAATTTAATAAAAGCATTTCATTGGGCAGCTAAATAGGCAAACCAAGGGGGGCTTCCTAGTGCCTGGAAACCCCCCAACAAGGCTGGGGCACTGCATAATTGAGGTGGACCCTACTCCTGCTTCACACAGCTCTGCTTGAAAAGGGAGAGCTGCACCTAACAGTAGTGCACGCAGCATTGTCCATGTATATTATAGGGATAGGAAGAGTTGGAGAGCAGCCAAGCACTGTCTAAAATTATAGCCACGTCCCCATGCATGCTGGTCACGCCCACTGGTGGCGTGGTGTGGAAACCCCCCCTCTACAAATCCTGCTTTTGCCCCTGAGCTAGGAGATGCTCAGCTCTCCAGCGATACTGGCTAGCAGCGGAAGAGGACTCTTAACGCTGCGCCAGTGCAGGGTACTTCTGCGTCAGCATTATGGGTACACACATGCGTAGTGGAACTGGAATCCCACAAAATAGAAATATGAGGTATTGGTGCATATTTTTAGCAATACTTTAAATCTCCCAAACCAGTATCAATGGTCCTCATTTTTGTGAAAGTCCCTACATTGAAATCTAGGCTTCAGACATTGCTAAAATAGAGGGGAAATTCTGGTGCACTCACCTCACTACTTAGGAGGCTAAAGTGTGACAAGGTTAGTTTTTAAACCACACCCGTGCCTCCCAACAAAAGGGGTGGTGCTTGCATGAAAATGGGTGGAGTTTCGCCCCAAAGTGGGTGTTTGGGGTTGGATCGGGGTGGGGTTTGGCTGGATCTTGGTGGGCGGGGCTTGTTTTATTTTCGGAGGTACCTATTTAACTCTTTATAAGCTGGCAGGAGAGCAGCCAGGACAACATAGGGGATTATTAGTAAGCAGAATAGAAAAGAAATACGGCCTCACGTGCAGATTTTATAGCACAAGCTGCTTGGCGAAATAAAAGCATTATAGGAATATATATATATATATATATATATATATATATAAATATAAGTGCCATGTTACAAAATAATACAAAATATTAAAAATACAAAGAAATAAAAAGCACATGCATAGACAGGTGATTGCAAACATAAATAAGAGAGCGAAAAAACAATGTGCTCCTGGAGGTGCAGTAATATGGAGGCGAGTCCTCTGTCTTGGGTGTACAAAGATGGCGTATCATGATGGGGGGGGGTCTGTTATGGAGATTAGAAGCAGTATACCAATGCTGACTAATTTTAGCTATAATGATACCATTATTTCTGAGTATAAATAATTCGTAGTTCTCTGTGTTTGTGGTGATCTAAAAAAAAGACAAAAGTGAATGAAAATGATTAAATAAGTTACAATCATTTTGTGTTTTATATTTGTGTGTTGTTGCTTCATCTAATGTAGAGTATTATTGCTAATGCAAATATGGTAGATAAATTGTTGTTCAATTGCAGTAATTAAAATGACTGCATCTATATAACACCTGAACCGTCCCCCTCTGCACACTACCTAGATAATTCTCTCCAACAAGCTTTGCTGGCCCCATATACCGCAAAGTACTATTGTATGTTGTGTCACAATGTACTGAACTTTGTATGTAATGCTCTTTAGTGTCATGTTCTCATATCACTGCTCATGTTAGGAGAAGTAGCATGTCAAGTCACATGTTCTAACTTCTTGTGTTAGGAGGAAGTTACTGTGTGGAAGTTAGTACCTTAAAACTGTATTTAACCGTTTCAAAAGAAGAAAGACCTGAAGTCTGTAATTTCCACAATGCTCTTATGTCCATATTAGAGCAATAGCCGGTATCTCATCTCTGGTTTCCCAAATCCCCTCCTCCCCCGTGTATTTACAAAGAACTACTGAAACTTTTTTGGTTTCGTCTTTTTATTTTAAGCGGATTTGTAAGTCCAGAGTGTGATCTTGCAGGCCGACGTTCACAAGACGTCATAACCTGGAATTAAGGTCTTTGCTTTTATCGGCAGCTCATTTCAGCCAACTCATAGCATAATAAAACTCATTTATCAAAGTACAAATCTGCGGCCCCGGGGTGAAAATGCCATTTTGTGATGCCCTGTGTCTAGGGGGTGAAGATGGCAATGGCTTGGGAGGTGGGTGGGGGGTTTAGGAAAGTTCAAGTTTTGGAAGAATCTAGGTGGATCGTTGCGTTCCTTGTCTCACCGAGTGGAGGGAGAGAGAAGGGGAGATATCATTCTGAGTTAGTGGTAGAGTTGTCAAACTTTCTAAAAAGGAAAATCGGAGGTGTTGCCCATAGCAACCAATCAGATTCCATTTATTATATTCTAGAATGTACTAGATAATTGATAGCTAGAATCTCATTGGTTGCTATGGACAACACTTCTACTTTTCCTGTTAAGAAGTTTTGATAAATCTACTCTTTAGTCACTACTTATGGATTAAGCAACACAAGTTTCCCTACAATAGTGTTGCGTTTTAGGCTGGGAATAGATAACGTTCTTTGCTTATTGTAGGGCACAGAGATGGTTCGTCCCTTTTTAATATTGGATTGTTTTTCTGTAAACCGGTCTATGAGTAACCTTGTTGCTATAGAGCCGAGACCCTCAGAGTAATGAATAAAAACATACCTGAGTTTCATTCAACCTGTGGCTGGAAACTTTTTATTTTCTAGGAGGACATAATGATACGAATGTTTGGGGCCCACTAATGTGGCAATGAGGTACTTAAACAGATTATATCGCTCACATGCAAAACCTGGAATATGTGCTGCAGGATGAGATTCATTCAATGCTTGAGATTTACACATTTACACCAATCCAGTGCACTTACTATGTAATAATATTTCCATCTGGGCCCCAATCCTGCAAACATTGGGGAGGGATTGTAAAGGGACCGGGAAGCACTGGCAGATAAATAGGTGCATAATTGAATGCACTGCGCATCCGCTGCAGTAGTAAACTAGACCTAACGATGATGGCTGTGGCTTCAGCTCTCTGTGCAGCCGGGCTAAGGTCAGGAAGAGCTGGGTTTAAAGAACAGCTCAGTGCAGATATTGTGCCTTGGCATATATTTCTGCTGTAGATCAGTATTGGCCTTCTGGTATCTTAAGAGCGTTTTCCACAGCTCTTCTGTTATGACGTTCCTCAACCTGTCTCCCTTGAAATCGATGCCCCGTCAATCGGAGTAGGAGAAGTTTCAATAGTCTTAGTTGAAATAAATCTGGCAAGTGCCATCCATTTGGAGTTTTCTCTTCGCCACTGAAAAATATTTTAATTGGAATCCTTTTGGCTATAAATTAGGGTTGGAGGAATGGAGACATCTTTTGGAAAGAACATTTCTTCCAGTTACAGTGTACGTGGACCATAAAAATCTCCGGTATCTCCGGTAAGCACAAAGTTTGAATCCTCAACCGGGCTGATGGAAATTTTACTTTCTCAATTGTATACTCATTGCCCTGGATTCCAAAATATGAGAGCGTATACTCTGTATTGATCGCTTTGATCTGTTTAACCAAAAAGGCTTCCAAAAACCTAAACATATTATCAATCCCTCTTGTATTCTAGCTGCTATCTCCATCAAGATTGGTTTGGTCCTGGGAAAACTTTTGAAGCTTCTGGTCTTCTTCCCGAAAGTTCCGTGACCCTTTAAATCTCACTATGGGAATGTTTCTTACTTCCATAACGCCACGGTTCACTAGTTGGAGAACAATGGCGTTCTATAACATGTGCCATGGATCTAAACCTCAGAGAGACAATGACTGACAACGGTAAACAAGACATTCCAGTGCAGGTCTATTACAGATTTGCAATGAAGCTGTAAACACAAGTCCAAAGCATTGCAAAAATAAGAGCATTTATTTGACAATTTAGTTTAGTAACACTGATTATGTCATTGGGGTTTCTCTTTGATTTACTTTGCAGGAAATAATAGGTTACACCTGCTTGAAACTGATGTGGGTTTTAGTGTTGATAGTAGATACAGTTTGCAGTTTCCTGAAATGCAGATTTAAAAAGGACTCTATCTGCGTTTTATAAACAACCCTTATAAGTGTATCCTCAATGTGTGAATATCATTTTTCCAAAGAGTCTCAATTTTTACAGCTTTATTGTTGGAACTGCAGCGTTAGGCTTGTCCATTAAATGCTAAGTCTCCCTTAACGAATTTCTGTAGCACGATATGGAATATGCTCTCCCCCTCGATACTAACTGGGGTTAGCGTGGAAGGAACGTCTCACTGAAGCTATGCATCATGGGAGCAGGGATGGAAAATAAATAATAAGTATAAATTTAATCATCTCTTTCTTTTAGTGTTTTTTTATTTTAAATATTTATTAGGTTCTTGTAGAGAGACTTAGGACTAGATTTACTAAACTGCGGGTTTGAAAAAGTGGAGATGTTGCTTATAGCAACCAATCAGATTTTAGCTATCATTTTGTAGAATGTACTAAATAAATGACAGCTAGAATCTGATTGGTTGCAATAGGCAACATCTCCACTTTTTCAAACCAGCAGTTTAGTAAATATACCCCTTAAAGCCTAACCCACACCCAAAACTGAACTTGGTTTCAGGCAAAGTTCAATAATTGAAACAGTAATACTGTGATAATACGGGATTGCAGGACCTCCAGTAAGTAGCATTTGTGTATTGTTGCTTAACTTAAGGAAACGTCATCCAAAACGGAATGTTTAGTTCTGGGTGTTCTAGGTGGAGTTTCCCTTTAATAAGCCGTCCTTTGTTTATTTTTTAACTTTACTGTTAATTGAATCTCCCCCAGTGTTCTTATTCCTCTCCATTATGTATATCACTATCCATATTCATATTACTATCCACTATTCATTTTCATTATAACATTAATTAAAGCACTAATTAAATGCAATATGTCTCGCTAGGCTTTTTCTTAGTTCTATATTTTTTATTAGTGACATATTGAAATGTAAGATACCCCTGTCTGCATGTAATGTATGCAATTCCTTACTAAAGAATTATACCTTATGAGTAGTTTTGGTGCCCTCCTGTAGTTATATTTATGGAAACTTGCCCACTGAGTGGCACTGTATGTATGTGCAAAATACATCCATAGTTCCTCATAGTCTCCAGCAGATGGCAGCAGAGGGCTGTGACAGTGGTGCTCACATCCCTGATTGATAGGGTAAATTAGGCAGCATCAAAACTCTTTAGTTACAGGCTCAGCATTGTTTTGGTCTAATTACCGTCAAGCTTCTCTGTTAAATTATGCATATCATTACAGTTAGAGAGAGCGAAGGAGAGAAAGGATAGAGAAAATCAAAATTCTTCTCACTGTGATTGGCTCTGTCTATATCCCTGATTAGTATATTAAATTAATCACTGTTTCTGAGTTTGAGTAACCATTTAATTGCTAGATATTATAGCATCATTAATACTACTCTAAAATCCTTCCTGTAGCCCCCAAAACACACACATCTTGGGTTACATTTTGAGAACCTCTATTGATTATTAGTACTGTTTATATAACAGCAACATATTTTAGAGCACTCAGTTCCTGCACAAGAGCTTACAGTCTATTTTCCCAAACACACACTAATTGAATTATAATCTAACTTAACCTAGCCTCCAAATAGGCCCGTTTCTCTGGTGATAAGGATTGTTTTTTTTATCACTGTGATAAAAAATTCCTTATCACCTCAATTTATCAAAACTATCGCCAGGGCAGCTAAGAGATACTCTGTGCTCCGGCAATAATGGCCCGGTGCCAGCTTCACTGCTCCACTAATGATATAAAAAAAGTAAATAAAAATATATAAAAAATAGATAACAAAATATTCAAAAAGCTTTAAATATATTTTTAAGAAAGTATTATAAAGAATAAAGCAATTTTTAAATGATTGTGGTCTTATCGCTATCCTGATATGGAGATAACTAGACCGGAATTGTGGCGGTAAAATTGCCAAAGGGCACGGGAAAGTCATGGCGGGCGAATCGTACCACCGGCCGGGGTTACCAGCAGCAAAAGCGGTGTTATTGCAGGCATTAACCCCTTCATGTACAGAGCCAAGCGAGAAAAAGTCCTTTTTGACAATTAATAAATTGCCTATGAGCATCTTGGGAGATGTGGTTCAGGATGCCCATTGGTGGTCCAGGGGTCACATTTAGTCCTTATGACCAGAGGAATGCCCCCTCTTCTCTCCACTTTGTAACTCAACAGTACCGCTGCTATTTGCTATGCCGGGGCAAAGACCCCCCCTATTCAACAAAGTAATTTTACTCTTCATCGGCAGCCTAACGCAGCCGGCGAATGCTGGAAGTGAAATGCGCTTGCACAGTTAACATCCGCGTATGTTCGTTCCTCTTGTGAGACCAACGGCCCCTCACGTAGCCAACGGCTGCCCTAGAGGCTAGGAGCAGGCTCTGTCAAATATATATAGTCCTTAGTTTTAGAGATTGTTTTATGGATAATAATATCTTAATTGAGTGCTCAGCTTCATAAACTAAACAAGGGTACTCCTATCTCTGGGGGCAGTACTGGATATTGTCTGCAGCTGAAGAATGTCCAGATAAGTCGGGTGACTTTGGATTGCATATCCAACCCAGCAAGTAGATCCTTAAATCCTATTTTTTAAATCGGCATTGCCCAAGATTAGGGTGCACAGAGATAATCTGATGAACCAACATCCAGCCTAATAAATGTGCCAGTTTAAAAGAAAACATAATAGCAAGCAAAATACCATCATTGATAATATAAAAATAAATAAATCACATAACTATTTGGTATATACATTGGATTCCCGACAAATCAGGGTCCAGGGAGTCATTATGAGAATTAATCCCTTTCCGCCATGGTTCTGTGGTTATACATTTTGGTAGCAATACTGTTTATTTTGCTATTTTATTCTGCACCATCTCTACGGGATTATTCTTATTTCTGTAATCCCTGACTGCAATACATTTTCAATTCAAGGATAATCTGTGACTTTTCCTTCTTGGGAGTCGCAGGGTATTACATTATTACCATTTCCTCTCCCCTTGTGCAGTCAGCGATATTGGAATGTCCAGATCAGGACACATTAATCCAGGTATCACAGACCTGGTAATTAGAGTATTGTCTCAGCAGATCTGTGTCATAATCCATTATTACACGACCTCTCTCGTCAACTCTTCTGCCGGGGTCTCCAGCTTTATGGCTTTGATGAGATATGTGTAATCCCTGGCATATCTTCTGCTTATTCTCATTCCCAATAGATTTTTGTCCTGTAAAATATACCACGTGGAGTCTTAGGGGAACAGTATAATAAACTGATGTTTCGTGGCGTGCAAGTTAGGGCAGACATCCGGCAAGTATTAAATCTCATCTGTCAGTGTCCAGGGCAACCCCAAGGAGCTGAAAGTAATTTATTCTGTCTCATTTCAATGAAATCCTCTTTACTTTCATTTCAATTTGAGCCGTATTCTGCAGCGCAGCGAGATAGAACCAGTCTGCCAGGCTGACGGGGGGACTTTGTCCTGCTTGAATTACTTCCACCGTAATTGGAAAGATGTTATTTTTTAAGGCAGAGAAATGTGATGGTTCACGGTGTCGTTTAGTGGATGCGGAGGTCGATAGCTTCATAGATATACAGTTAAGTGATACAAAGTGTATATAGGGCATGTTGTATATGCTGCATTTGGTACCTACGCTCCAAGACTGTGGTCTGATTAATGGAACTCTGTGACATCTTACTGAGGGACTGTGTGCTATAGTTAGTTGGGGTTTGTATCATCGTGACTTCTGACTTGTTTCAGGTTAAGGTTATTGCAGTTGAGAATCTACAGTGACGATTCTGCTAGGTGAAGGAACCTGTGGTAGCTATAACCACATAACTCCCAATATACCCCCCAAAATTGGGATAACAGTGCTGATGTCCCATGTCCCTTCTGCCTGTCAAAAATTTTAAATTGTTAGGGGTATCAGGGGCAAACTCAGGATTTGTAGAGGGGGGTTTGCCAGTGGGTGTGACCAGCATTAATGGGGGCGTGGCTATAACTTTAGACAGTGCTTGGCTGCTCTCCAACTCTTCCTATCCCCATCATATACATGGGCAATGCTGTGTGCACCACTGTTAGGTGCACGCAGCTCTCCCTTTTCAAGCAGAGCTGTGTGAAGTGGGGGCAGGGTCCAGCCACCTCAATTATACAGTGCCCCAGGCTTGGAGGGGGGATTCCAGGCACTAGGAAACCCACCCTCAGTTTGCCTATGGGTATGTAACCATGCCCCCATCGGGTGGACTTTTCAGTATAAACAGATGATTTAGTGATTACGGAGTGGTGCTATTCCCAAAGTTGTTATAATTATATATAAAGTGGGTGGAGTCAGGGAGGGACACGGCATCACCGAGCCCTATAGCAAACTTTTGGGGAAGGGCCGCTATGTTGGGCTACACTCCCGTGGCCGTCCTCTGCTCTTCTAAGCATGCACCTGTGCTGATTGCTTCCATGGGCGTCTTTCTAAAGATTGTGACTTGGGCGCGCACCTTGAAATGTTTTTGGTGAACGGTTAGACGCACGTCTTTCTGGGTGGGGTAAACTTGTCTTTGAAATGGGAACATTTGAGTAAGACCTGAGTTTTTGATTAAGGGTGGCCCAGACATGTGGCAGTAGACGATGGTAATTCCCAGCTGGCGGCATGCTTCACCAAGCGGCTGTCAACTTCCGGAGAAGACTGCAGTAGTCCTGTATTTTCTATGCTCTTCTCGCGAACTCTGGCCCTACCACGTTTTGGTGGACTTAGTGGACGGTCTGACGTTCCTTTACCAGGCAGAAGTGGAGACTGATTTGGGGACAAATTCGCAAATTCCGTGCTCATTTTTAAGATGCAACTTGAGTGCAAGTTGCGTACGAACATGAATCAGTCCCTAGGGTATATTTACTAAACTGAGGGTTTGAAAAAGGTGGAGATGTTGCCTATAGCAACCAATCATTTTTCATTTTGTAGCATGTACTAAATAAATATTAACTAGAATCTGATTGGTTGCTATAGGCAACATCTCCACTTTTGCAAACCCGCAGTTTAGTAAAAATACCCACTATGTTTTTTGCTAAAGTGTTTTAAAGGCAATGAAAATGGTTCAATACTCAATTCAAAGAGTATTATTGATGCCCCACACCTGTTAAAAGTCCTTGTAAGTTGCATATTACATCTTGTACTTTGCATTCGTGCTTGCACCCCCTTCCCAAAAGCTTTCGGTCGTCTGAAAGAAACTTAAAGGGCACAGTCCAGGTGAGCACTGCACAGACCGGCTGCTCAATGTGTTAGTATGTCTGATAACGACCTGAGCTATTTGCCATTTTGAACTAAAATCAGATATGAATATGTGTAATCTCCCATCCTCTCCAGCCATGCACAGGATTCATTATTGCTCTTGCACAGATAATTACCTCTGAGACGAGATTGTTAGTCAAACTCTTGGTTTTCATGTGCAAATGATACGAGTTTGAACCGTTAATCCGACAAGTTTCACTTTATATAAACGACATTGATTAGAAAAGATATGTGACATCATCAGAGGAACAATCCTATTCCAGACTGTACGGATGTATCAAGGTCGTCCCTTGATTAGAAGTAAGGCGGCAAAGAGCACAGCCGGGTGGCTGGTAAAATGTGAAATTCTCTACTGTAAAACGCTGTAAAATCTTTAGTGAATGCTTAGAAAGATTTGAAACAAAGAACAATGTACGGAAATATGCCAATTAATCTGAACCTTGGAAGGCAGCTGCTCTGGGGCACAATCTGATATACTATTTTAGTGTTCAGGAAGAACGTTATTTTTCTCCTTTGAAAACAAAACCAGCAGCACATGGTGAATTCTATCCAGCAGACAAACTAATTGCTTCCCACTATTGCTGAGCAAAATTGCCAACAAGTGCAATATATATATATATATATATATATATATATATATATATATATATATATATAATTATATATCTCCAGCATGGCAATATTATATTCACACTAGTTACTTGGAGATCATCTCTTAGCCAAAACAATCCCCACAAAACTACTTTAAAAAACCCCGATGGGCTTTGTCTTTGCCGTCTTTAAAAAATGACGCCAAACCGCCGGGAGTCAGCGTTTTTCCAGAACAGCCGCTTAATAAATATATCCCCTTGACCTATTAAGTAAAGCAGAGAAAATTTTTGATCAACCAATCCCAAGGTTTTTAATGACCATTTCTAGACACGGATTTGCTGCTACATCTATTTCTTGTCCTTGAACTTTTTTTTAAGAAAACTATTTTATTCTTTGGTCACATAAAATCTATACAAATCTGCCCTTGGCTGGCTTACAAAGACTATAGATCAGTGGTCAGGGAACAGGGGTAAATTACCTCCCAAATGGGGTAAAAATGAAATTCCTGGGGGTAATGCTGCCGAATCACATGCTGTCAGTTGGATTGTAGACCCATTTAAATGTGAAATTGCTGTTGTACCAGAAGAGCCTCAAGGGTTGGCAGAGGGACTTCTTGAGCTTCGATGCAATAATGAAGCACGTATTGCATTTGAAAACAAAGCAGATCTGTCATATTTTTGGATGTCAACAGCTACAAAGGCATCAAAATTGCACACGAGGAGGCAGTCAAAAAGTTGCTGCCTTTTGCCACAAGCTACCTTTGCGAACAAGGATTTTCCACTCTAACGAACATAAAAACAAAGCAGAGAAATCGATTGGACGTTGAAGACTGTATCCAAATTGCTCTGACATAAAAATGCCCCAATATTGATGCTCTCGTATCAAAGATGAAGCAACATCATTTCTCCAAAACCTGAAGTTTTGAAGTTGAAGCTTTCAAAGAAATTTTGAATAGATTCAATAAAATTTTGAATTCCAATAATTAGTAATATATGATTTCCTTCCTTTCAAATCAAGGGGGTAATGTCGGCGTATCTAAATATATTTTGGGGTAAAAGGTAAAAAAGTTCCCTGACCCCTGCTATAGATAGTTTAAATGGTGACTTGTCAGTAATCTCTTGTCCACTATTTTCTTGCACTGGAACAATGCAGGGACGGAATGGTGCATGGTTGGCAAAATTTGGGTAGGGTTACGTTGATGGTGTTCTCACCTGGCGGAGCTGAGCGGGGGCCTCTTCAGGGCATCCAGCACATGTGCCAGACTGGCATACTTGCCCAATGTCCAGAAATGTCTGGGAAACTCCCGAATCCTCCTGTATTCTGCCCAATTCATAGTGGGGGTCTCTATGACGTGATTTGCAGCAAATTGCAGTAATTTTGGCCCCATTCCTGAGATGAGGGCCAAACTGACCCTGTTTGCAGCACCCCTCCACACTTGCACTTCACTTTCCCCCCTCCTGGATCTATTTTGAGAGCAGGGGCCTCTAGGGGGAGGTGTGCCCCCTTCAAGCCACTCTCACGTCTGGTCCCTCTATCCACCGCACCCCTAAACCCACCATAGTTCGGCCCCTGGAACAATCCATACTTTCTGCTTAAACTATAAATGTGGGCACCTATCAAACCAATAGTTTACAAACAAAATAGATATTTATTTTGTAGATCTATATCAAACTGCGTATAGTTTGAAATTAAATATTTCCAGTGCTGTCTATTCACATCTTGGTTCCAGTGAGAGAATTAAAGCTAAGATTGAGCGTTCATTTCCAAATTGATTTATCAGCCCACAGAATGAAGTTTCTTTTTTTCTTTTGGTCCTGGTGAATTTCCCAGCATATAAGTATGACTGCGATGATTCTAATTGCTCATTTTAAACAAGCGTGGCTCCCAGGCGTGCATGTTTTCTGTTGTTTCAAGTAGGGTTATTTAGTTTGCCAAGAACGGAATTGCCATGCAAGATTCCGGAGATGCCAGCCTTCATCAGTGTAATTAAGTGAGGGAATACTGGTTAAAAAAAAAAGCAGTGTGAGGGTGTTTTTATTGAGAATAAATGTATTTCTTTTATTTTTTTTTACAGGTGTGTGTTGTTTATATAATTGTTATCATGCTGGGATCAGTAGTGCCCCTTGGATAAATTATTCGTCGACACTTTAATTTTAATAGGTAACCCACACCCACTGCACCAGGGATGTGGGGATAACATACCCACCAACCATTCCGATTTAAGCAGGACAGTCCTGATATAAGACACTGTCCTGCCAACCCACAGCTTTGTCCCGATTGGTGGGGAAGTTGGTAATTATTCTCTGTTGACTGCAGACCTGCCAACTTTAATAATTAGTCCGGGAGATCCTGGTCAGGTTGCATGTCAAGAGGGGCAGGATGTGGGAGAATTGCTTGCTCTCCCGGGAGTCCGGGAGACCTACCCGGATTTCAGGAGTCTCCTGGACATTCTGGGAGAGTTGGCAAGTATGGTTGCTCTGCACGGCACTGGTGCCACGGCAATGGAGGTTTTGTAGTGGAGGGGAAGGGAGGAGTAGGAGAGAGAGATAGATAGATAGGAGAGAGAGAGAGATAGATAGGAGAGAGATGGATAGATAGATAGATAGATAGATAGGAGATTGAGATAGATAGATATGAGATAGGTAGGAGATATGAGATATATAGATAGATAGATAGGAGATAGATATTAGATAGATTCAATATGAATATAAAACCTTTAAATAAAGCTGGAAAAAGAAACATAAATGTAACGTCAGACAAGTACAATATGGAACATAATTGTAATATTCTGGTATGTTACACACTGAGTTTCACCAATTAGTTTTCTCAGCATGACAGACATCTAGAGGTCTCGGTTACAATCAGCAGCTGATGGTACCAGGAAGGATCTCATACACCAATTAAATCAAGTAGATGTCACAGAGCTCCCAAATATTACAGAACCAATTATGTATCTCACAATAACAAACTAGACACCGGGAGCAGATACAAAGTGTTCTTGAAAGTTTGATGATAAGAAGTTATCTTTAGGATTGTTATCGCTGGTGACGTCTTACTGCCAGATGGGGAGCGCCTTACTTGAAATTTTACATTTTTGGTGGAGAACCTGGTTGCATCTGCGATGCTTTGGAGAGAGACTGGGGGTAAATGTATCAAGCTGTGAGTTTCCGGCAGGTTTGAAAAAGTGGAGGTGTTGCCTATAGCAACCAATCAGATTCTAGCTATTATTTTATAGAATCTGATTTGTTGCTACAGGCAACATCTCCACTTTCCAAACCCGCTGGAAACTACCATGCTTGATACATTTACCCCTAGGAATTCTAGCCTGTAACACAGTCAGGATAACTTATGAAGGTTACTTGTAGCACATTGAACCCGCAAATGTCATTATGATATCACAACTCAGATACTTCCAACCAGTGCCGGACTGGGACTAAAAATCAGCCCTGGCATTTAAAGTACACAGGCCCACCTCAGTACCAGCATAAAAGAAACCGTGTGCGAAAAGGGCGTGACCACATTGTGTTGTGGGTGTCGCCAACATGTGGCATTGATACATATATTATAATAAAACATTACATTTATCACGCCCTCCCAGCCACATCACGCCATCCCCAGCCCACTGGGGATGCTTCTGGTGCTGCTGACGTCCATAAGGGTGGGAACTTCCTGTAGAGTGAGCAGCGAAGCTCTTTGTCTCACGAGATTACCAAATCTTGTGATACTTGGAGCTCCTCGGCTTCCTCTGCAGGCTGTGTGTGGTGCCCCAAAGCCCTGTTGAACAGCACAGAGGAGTGCATAAACGCTTTTAAAATGCAGGGCTACAAGGGGTTAATTGTGCTCTGAAGACGTACCCAGGAGTGATTGACAGGAGGATGTTGAAGGCCCTGATTGGCTAGGGGAGTAACAGGAAGAGGATGTGCAGGAAGGAGGAGTGTGTGGCATGGTAGAAGAAAGGGGAAGCTGACATGCAGCTGGGCAGAGAGACTGATCTGCTGCTGGAACAGGTGACATTGCCAGCACACACGGCTGGAGAACGGCTGGGGACACACAGTGGGGCGTCCAAGACAGTCTTGACTAACTACAGAACCTTCTCAAGGTAAAGTCCTAGCCTGCAGTGTACTGCACACACCCCAGCGTCAGAGGGAAGAGTGTTGAGAGAATCTATCCAAACTAACATTGCATTCCTGTACAAGGAAGAATATTGTGCCCTCCTTGGGAGCTTTTCCCTCAGATCATACCTTCACACAGGCTGCAGGGAACCATTAAGACTGTCGTTTCAGCTAAATCCTGTGTGGGCTGATATCTGAACTCTATTCCCTGTGCAGAGTACATGTGCTATTAGAGACGCATTGATTTATAAGACAACAGCGTCATCTTGTGACTGAATTGAGCAACAGTCCTGTGTTTTGCTATAATCTTTAACCCAGCCTACAGTTTAACATCTACCCTTTTGAGAGAAAGTACAGGGACTTAATCGGGATTGTTAACCCTTCTGGAAACCTCTGCAGGACATTTGAACACTACAAAATTCCTGTGCACAGGTCAGCCCAGGACTGAGTGGAAAATTTGGTAACGTTACCAGGGATAATATTGGTGCACCAAATGTTTTAGATGGATGTTAATGCTATGTGATTTACCTAAGAATTGATTTATTAATATTGAAGGTGTGACATTCAGCGTTAGCGGTACCGCTGCGATTCAAGTTAACTCAGCAGTAGATGCTAAAAGTGGGGCGCCTGACCCATAGGGAATAGCACGGTAGCCCAAACACCTGAATAAGAAGGAGCCCTCTAGTGGGCGCGGTAGTGACCGTAAGAGTCTTGATGGGTTATTATTGATGGTTCTTGCATCATCACCAGTCAGATATTGTTAACTTGAAAGTAGTAACTGAGATTACCAGTGTGCCTTATTAGACAATGTGCATTGAAGATGTTATCGCTATTGTGCCTTATACTCACCAGGTGTATGTTATATGTTAAATGCTATTGTGCTTTATGCTGATCAGACGCATTATTTTGTTATTACTGTTGAGCTGAAGGGGTCAGTGGCGCGGTGTCTTACCAAAACTATCCTTACCGCATTCTCAATAAACCCAAGTTGTTTGACCAATCCTTGTCCCTTTCATTGAAGTATTTATCTCCTGACCACCGGATATCCGAACAGAAAAGAACCTGACTCGTGTCTGGAGGACAAAGTAAGGGAAGGATTTCCCATCAGTACTCGACCACCACATGTGTCCTGTCCGGGAACTGAGAGCAGCTATCAGTTTCCTTCCCCTAACATGCTGCATTAAGGCTCAGGGGGCCCGGGGTATTTATGACAGCAGCGCCCCTATTATGTAACATGGTTATCATTTTAGAAAAATACACAGGCAATACTGTGTGCACTACTGTTAGAAGCACACAGCTTTGCCTTCACAAGCAGTACAGTTTGAAGCGGGACTTACCTACCAACTGCCCTTGCAGTCAAACTAAATCCTGACTAAGTGAGACAGTCACCCAAATTCAGGACTGCCCCACCAGATTCAGGACAGTTGGCAGACTGTCCTGCTCTCTCCTACCTGTCTTGGTCACTTTCACCACTTGTAGCAGCTGGTTTCTTTAGCTCAGTTCTTTCTTGTCTTTATCCTGGAATATTGGATGCCCAATACATGAGATTTAGAAAACTCCAACTCACGTTTTATAATTAGGCCTCCCTCCAGTCCCCACAATAATAATATGCACATTTAATAAGTAAACCTATTTCCCTTCAATCAGCCCCAACATTAAATTAACAATATACCCATTTACTCAAAACATATTTCCCTCCCTGCAGACAGTCCAAGCAATAAATTAAATAGCATTAAAGTTTAATAAATATAGCCATTTTCCACAACCATCGCTAGCAATAAATAATATATATTCACATTTAATAAATAGCCCTCCACCCCAAAATCAGCACCATATTCAATTGATAGCCCTAAACTACCCGAGCATGAAATTAAAGGCACCTTAAATAATTAGCCCCCACCTACACTCCACCATTAAATAGCCTACCTCCCACACTATATTAAGATCCTCCCTTCCCTCACATATTATATTAAAATACTGCGCGCATAAACACACTAATATATACATGCCCCCACACACACACTAATATATACATGCCCCCCCCCCACACACACACACTAATATATACATGGCCCCACACACACACACTAATATATACATGGCCCCACACACACACACTAATATATATACATGGCCCCCCCCCACACACACACATCATCATCATCATCATTTATTTATATAGCGCCACTAATTACGCAGCGCTGTACAGAGAACTCATTCACATCAGTCCCTGCCCCATTGGAGCTTACAGTCTAAATTCCCTAATATAGACAAACACTCACACACAGACAGACAGAGAGGGAGA